>NC_137189.1:8119440-8166940 GCF_960531495.2 Zeus faber
GGAAAAGAGAGAGACACCAGAGGACGAGCGGAGCCAGGAAAGCTGGGGTCTCGACGATGAGAAGGACGACCGAGACAAGAGGAGCAACTGGAGAGCCGGAAGATACCACCAGAGGAAACACAAACGAGACGAAGAGGCTGAAGAAGACAACGAGCGTAGCCAAGAGTTCTGGGGTCTGGACGATGAGGGGGAAGGGAGGTCAGAGGATGAGGGTGAGCAGAGGGAGAAGAGGAACTGGAGGCCCGGCAGATACCACCAGAGGAAGCACAAGCGCGACGAAGAGCTCTCCGAGGAGGAAAGGGAAGAGCCAGAAGAGGAGCGCAGCCAGGAATCCTGGGGTCTGGACAAACGATACGACGAGGAGGACGATCAGGGGAGAGAGAAGCGCACATGGAAACCCATACATCGCTACCACCACAAGAAGAAGTTCCACAAGCGAGGAGAGGAACCCTCGGACGGGGAGGACGGAGAATACGATCGCAGTCAGGAGTCGTGGAGTCTTGACAAGAGAGACTGGAGGGCTGGTAGATACCACCAGAGGAGACACAAGCGTGATCAAGAGCTCTCAGAGGATATTAGGGAGGAACCCGATGAAGATCGCAGCCAAGAATCGTGGGGTCTCGACAACGAGAGGGAGAAGAGGAACTGGAGGCCCGGTAGATTCCACCAAAGGAGACACAAGCGTGATGAGGAGTTCTCCGAGAACGTCAGGGAGGAACCAGAGGAGGATCGCAGCCAGGAGTATTGGGGTTTCGATGACGAAAGGGACAAGCGAGACTGGAGGCCTGGGAGATACCACCAGAGAAGACACAAACGCGATGAAGAACTCTCGGAAGACGTGAGGGAAGAGCCCGACGAGGAGCGCAGTCAGGAGTCATGGGATTTTGCCAAGAGACACGGTCCAGAGGAGGAGGAGGCGGCGGAGGAGGAAGAAGGCAGGGAAAAGCGTATATGGAAGCCCAGCCATCGGTACCACCATAAAAAGAAATTCCACAAGCGCGGTGGCGAAACCTCCTCTGGAGAAGAGGAGGAACACAGGAATGAATCAGAGGAAGACGGTGAGGAGAAGAGGCACGTAGATGAGGAGACAGAGAAGGAAGAAGCTCTGAGGTAGTTCATTAAATATCATGACGCATTCATTGACCATATTTTCGTATCATTGATTGAGTCGTGAAATATATTCGGTTTATCGATATACACCCTTTTAAGCCATATTTGTTTACCATTGTTTACCCAACAACCTGTAACACACTGTTTTGCAGGTATCTCACAGAGAAACGCAATCCCTGGATTTACAGAGGCTTCTACCACCCCGCCTGGTACAAGAGAGACACAGATGAACATGCTGCAACCCCACATAAGGTGCTGGTGATATCTGATAAGCGCTGGGAGTCAGCTAACCCTAAAACTCTTCAAATAGCCAGACACCTTGGATGCATTTTGTGTTTTCCATCCTTAATTTTGGAGTTCGGAGACATAATGTTGCCTTGTGTTCCTCTTCCTCAGATTGAGGATCTGGTGAAGCTGTTGAGCCAGAAGATGAGCCAGGTTGCCAACCATTATGATGAAGAGAAGAGTGGCACCCACCAGAGACTGCCCACGGCTCATGAGGTAAAATGTGCAATCACTGATTCCGCTACAAGTTGGAAAAAGATCCTTAGGGCTGACTGACGGGTTGAGATTTTTCTGCCATGTCCACCTATTCAAACATTAATTAGAGAAAATTAAGTTGATTTACCAACACCAACACAGACCAACATGGCGAAAAAAGCAATCCATGAGTCTATGTGGTGTGGGGGTGATGTGATTTAAGCAGCCACGCCTGCCTTGGGTTTAGTTCATTGGACCCGGGATCGGGGGTGGCTGTGCACCTGTTGCTGATCACCTGTGTCCGTGCGTCTGGGAACCCGGGGAAAACCACTCGGGTGGCGTGTGGCAGGGGAACTGTCACCGGCGCCAGAACAGGGACCCGGAACAGGGAAGAGACACAGGCGATGATGTTGAAGACAAACCATTTCATTGACGAGAGCGGCAAGATGGAACAAGGCAGGAGCAGATTTAACATCGTCACGACAAAGGCTCTCTCTCGTGTGTGTGTGTGTGTGTGTGTGTGGGGGATGGGTGATTTAACCCGTGCTCATTGATTGCTCTAATGAGCAACAGGTGCACAGCCGCCCCTGATCCCGCGCCCAATTAACTAGACGCAAGACAGGTGTGGCTGCTTAAATCACACCCACCCCCCCCACCACCACAGTCTTGTCTGACGTTTATTTAAGATAACATTTTAACAATCCCTGGGGGGGAATTCAAGTAAGGCAGATCTGGAATGAAAATCCGGACAAAAACACATCACTTATTTTTTACATTTTTGTAACTTGGGAGATCATTATACCAGAAACCTGAAATAAATTAAAAATAATAATTTCAGAATACATTTGAAGATGTCATATTTGCGTTAAGTTATTGCGGAATACATCTGCATAAACTTCCACTGAGTAGCCTCAACTCATGAGTGTGGATAAACAGGGACCTTGCTGTATATTCAACTGGCCTTGTTCAGTCATCAAGCGTTCTCACTGAGGCAGGATGAAACGTGCTTATTATGGTGATCTCCGGGCGAGATGCGGATCTGAGACCCCCAGTGACTATGCATCTGTGCAAGTGCACATCGCGCAACGCCCCAGATACGATGACAACTGAATAATGCAACATACAGTCATCGGGTGTTGAGGATTGTTCTGCAACTCTTAATATGCTTCAAAAAAAGGGCTTGTTTTTTTCGTTTTCCAGTGTGAATTAGTATTTTTTTGGTGCTACCTGTAGCATTATCTGCACTAGGATCCACTACCTTATGCAATAATTGCACCATAAAACCCCAGGATAACGTGATTCATATGCTCCCAAAATATAATTTCCAAAAAGGCGGAGTAACTGTGACCTGCTGCACAGCTTGGAACAGTGAAAAAGGAAAACAAGCATTAAGAGTTTTCTCGAAATTACTAAACTGAATTGGAAGTTCTAGAATGTTTTTCCTGAAACAGTACGTCCTCTTTAAGCTCCAATTAAAATGTATGTGCCAAATATTATTATGACTTTTCATGGATTCTGGTGTGAAAGTAGAGTTGGCGCTTAAAGTTACAGGATCGAGGGAACTTGAGGACCTGATTTGGAAACACGAAGTTGATATGGTGTTGACAACAGTGCTCTTTTTTGGCTATTCTTAACTTGAGCATTCAGCAAATTCAAGAGCAGTAATTCAAGATAAATCATTCGTTGAGAAATGGTCAATAGTGATTCGAAATTATATGCTGAGGAATTATTGTGATCCTTTGATGGACCCAAATCGATGACCAAAATCATGTTATGAAATGCATAAAGGTTATTATTATTAATATTGTATTAATATTATCATCTTTATTATTATTACCCCCTTCAGGAAAAAGAGCTTGAGAACCTTGCAGCGATGGACAAGGAGTTGCAGAAGATCGCTGCGATGCTGCATGGAAACAGCCAGTGAGAAGCACCATAACCATCTGTAACTCCCAGTAAAACCTGTGTGTGGCTGCATTAGTGTGCTTATACATTTAGACGTTAAAACAATTTAAAAAAAAATAAAAAAAAATACAAGGCTTGCCCAAATGATTCTACAGACTTGTTCCTCATCGTATTTGTGACATCTTGACGTAACAAAAGTAACCAGCATGGGGATGATTTATATAGATGTTTATATATATTAAGAAATACAAAATGAAAATGATATCATGCTCTGGAGTTCTTTCAAATTGGATAAAAAAAAGACAATTGAATGATTTGTTTTGTCTGCACTCAATAAAATTATTTCAATCTGGGACCAAAACAAAGCTTCTGAAGAGTTATTTCAATCACAGACATTAGAAAGAAAATTCCACTTAACGCAGATTTAATCCTCGGTATGAAGCTTTATTCAGCAATCGGCAGAAGAAATAATAAAAATGTAAAGAAGACAGATCGGCATGAAAAGCCTTGAAGCTGAAGAGGATTCTGGGAACAATTTTGCATTTTTTTTTTGCAAAAACATTTTTGGGGGATCTTGGAGAATAAGACAAAGACCTTTCACTTATTTGGGTTTGTTTCTGACCCACTTTCGGCCGACAGAAAAATCTGGATTTTTAGCAGCTCCTTACATAACACAAACTCAGATCAGATGGAATCAGATGGTCCGACTCGTCCGGGGCTTCACGCCTTCCTCGGCGCTGACCTGAAACAAAACGCCATAAAAATAACCATGATAATAATGACAATAATCGTCATGACAACAGCTACCACATCGAGTCGTTGCCGGCGGAGGAATAGAAACTAACCAGGCCAACGTTGGATGCTTTCCCCTCCTCCACAGATGCCCGGGGGTCGTTTACCCTTCGCTTCCCGTTAGCTTGAGCCTCTTTGGAGCCGGCTCCCCGGGCTTCCGCGAGCTGGTAGGTCTGGAGGCATGGCCCGCCACGGCCCCAGCGACCGTGATCCCAGAGAGGATGAAGCCGCCGCCGCCGCTCATCAGAAGCACGGGCCGCGTCCGATTGGGCAGAACCTGCGAGGCAGAGGTGGAATTATTATTACAGTCAGAAGGTATTAAACATACTTGAAAGGAGGCTGGTGGCGCAATGTTTTAAACATGGCCACCAAGTTTGTCCACCCGGCGGCCATTTTGAAGTGTAAAGTTGAAACGCCACCTGGTAATGTCTGAGCCACGAGTCGCTGAGTCTGAGGTTCACTGTGCCGCCCTGTTCCTTCAGCTTGGTGTAGCACTCTATCAGAGGCTGGAAGAGAGAGCCAGACAGATATTATGAATATTAAAAGCAGCTGATGACACACAGACAGGTGGAGAAAAAGAAAGAAAAAAGAAAGAAAGAAAGACAATGACATTCAAATTTTTTTTTTTGCATGTTTAGAGAAATCAAAAACATTTGCTTTAGTGGCATAGGAAAAACACGCTCTTTAAAGCAAAGGAGACTTTGTCTCCAAAGGAGACAAAACTGGAAATTTCTAAAGAAAGAAAAAATAACAAAATAATAAAAAGGAACAAAGAGAAAGGAAGGAAAAAAGAGAGAAAACAGAATAAACAACTCTTTTCTGGTACAAATTTCGGATCCGATAGTATGACCGAAAGTCACTGTTTTTTATTGTAACTGGGCCTATAAATAAGTTAATAAGTCTCTTAGAAAATAATGACATTATTATCGGTGTCACTACATTCACACTAAATATATAATAATAAGAATAATAATAATAATCTCTTTTTAGAATAATGCATTTTGTCTATTTTTTTTCCGCAATTGGCCTGCCGTTGTTCTGGAAAAGACCGAGCTCTTCCATTTTCTACCACATATTTTGCAATGTGAAATCCACATGCATGTTCTGAGACGCCCACTAGAGGCCGAAGATTCCAACATCCAGATGCGTTTTCAGATTCAGTGTAAAGGCTGGCAGCCTGAGAGTCTATCTTATTTCAGTTTCAGATGATTATTTTTGACCTTTGATGTTGCAGAATGGTGGCTTTAGAGGGGATAGACAGTTCAGGGTCAAACATAAAGAGAAACAGACTCATAAAGAACAGAAATCTAGCGGTGGTAATGATTTTCACGCTCCTCTACAGCGACGGGGGATGTCCACTGCAGAGGCATAATGAAGAAAACACAGATTTCCCACTGGGATTCCAAAGCAATAAAGCCGCTCCGTGCTTAAGCAACAGCTTCTAATAAGGAGAGAATTATCCCTGTTAATACTGGGAAGTGGACGTCGTGTGTCGAAGCGCTTCCTACCTCCTTGTACTGAGAGTAAACCACAAAGGGCCTGGACGGAGCCAGGAACTTTATCAGCCCCAATAAGACTGGACACGGGTGGAAGCGACTGGCGATGATCAACCTGGAAGGAGAGAGGGAGGGACAGGAGGAGAGAGAGGGAGGGAGGACATAGATGGGGGGGAAAACAAAACTATTAAAAAATGTTTTATTAGCGACAGGAAATAATACATTATTGAGTGTGGATGGAAGCGTGATATGAGGAAAAATAGAAGAGGAAACAGAAATATTCAAGAAAGTAAAGACAGGAAAAAGAGAAACAAAAAGGAAAAAAGAAAAGTGGGAAGAAAAAATAAAAAGATAGAAAGCAAGAAAGCCAATGGAAGCACAAAGGAAGAAATGAGTGAAGAGACACGGACCCGTCAGCGTTCCTCCCCTTCAGAAGGGCGGCGGCGGACACCAGCTTCTTCCTCTTCTCCTCCATCCTCACCTTCTTCTCCTGAGCCTGGGGGAAAACATCAAATCAGGGCTGTAAGAGGAAGAGATCTGCACCAGTGGATTCAGAAAGCTCACTCTTTGTTTGGAAGGAGATATTTAATATAAATAATAATAAATAAACAATAAACCAGGAAAAGAAACCCAAAATAAATGTTCCTACAATTATGCTTTCACGTTTTATTTTTTATTTTTTTGCTTACTTTTTGCAAAGAAAGTAGCACTAAAAACATCTTTAGCAGTAGTGCTGTCACAACCACAAAATATTAATGATACAAATAATGACAATTAACAATTTAATGTTTTGTTATAATTGTATTTATAATAACAATAATAATAATAATAACAACACAACGCTGATAGACATTTAACTTACCTTAACCAAAATGAAGGAAAAGTTCCTAATTTGCATTTATTATATTGCAACATTGCTAAAAATCACCCATCCATATTCATTGACATCTGGATAGAAAAAAGGAAAAGATAGCAGAACCCAAATAATTTCACCAAATAATAGCGGTCAGCTCAAATATATGAAGAAACCTACTCTGATTTCCTTGCGTTTCTCGTTCTCCCCCTCCTGGTCCAGGACCGGGGCCGGGTCTGGGGCCGGGTCTGGGGCCGGGTCTGGGACAGTACTGGAAGAGGTCTCCATGTTCTGTTCCTCTGGAGCATCTGTCCGGTCCTTGTCCCCAGTTTGTTTTGACAAACTCATATCTGAAAGGTTATTCGGACACATTTCACAGACTGATGCTGGGTAATAAACCAGAGTCATTTTCATTTTCCCCGGAACGTTGAGACGAGGTGGTAACATCGCTCAGCGTGTTGGATGTTTCCAAAACAATCTTCATGGCAGATTTAGGGACTTCCTTACATAACCATTTATCATCATGGTTTAATCAAATCGTGACAGCAGCAGAGGGGAGCCGGCTTCGCCCTGAGCAAGCTGGAGGCTCAGCTAAAATATCAATATAGTTCGTGAGATAGTGAAAATATCAATATAGATAAATAATGATGTTTTTTATCTCTGGATAAAATGACACTGGTGTTATATAACCAGGACCCTCACAATCATGATATTTTAAGTTGACGATTAATTATGATTCACAAAAGTTGTTGTTTCTGTTCACACACCTGCCCTATGCAGAAAGAAATTTTTCTGTATTGATTTTTCAGAGCATAAAAAAAAAATGGATAGAAAGTTTTTAAAAAGATGCCTCAAATTCAACTAAAGGAAATTCATCTAATTCACATTCTTTTTGTTGTGAGATTTCGAACATTGGCTTAAAATCCCCCTTAAATTCGTATGAGAACTTATGATTGTGGAATCTAACGATTTTACAAAATGATTGCAATCAGCTCAAATAATTGCAATTAAGCTATTATGTAATAATGTATTGTTCATTTTTTAGGTTTATTTTTATTCTCAATAGTTAATTCTTAGGATTCATTTTTTCCAACATTTAGCATTTTTTTTTCTTGTTCATTGTTTATTTTTAGGTCTATTATTCTGGCTTATTGTATATTGCTAATTTTCTTCTTAGTTTTATTGTTAATTTTTAGGTTGTTTTCTATTGTTTTATTATTAAGTTAATTGTATACTGCCACGTTGTAATTGTTTATTGTTTCCATTGTAGTAAATTATTGGGTGGCACATATTACAATTATTTTTCTTTTTTTATTCTTAATACTTTATTATTATTGTCTATTGTTTTGATGTGTGCTGCTATGACACTACTATTTCCCTCTTGAGATGAATAAAGTATCTATCTGAGAAACTATCTCAAATTAATATAACACAATAATGTGCTTAATATACATACAACACATTTTAAAGTGAGTCTCTCCTCCTACCAGCGCTGGTGTCCAGCGTGGCCTCCAGCCTCCCCTCAAGCAGAGCCTTGACATGGCAGATGGGGAATTCGTGCAGCGTTTCGTGGAAGTGAGCGGGGAAGCCAAAGTTCTCCACGCCCGCCCGCACAGGGCCGCCCGCCGGGTACATCTGGACCACTGAGCCGTAGCCTGGACGTGGAGAAAACAGCCAATTATTATTATTATTATTATTATTATATTGTGATTATTTTTAAAAGGGGCAGAAATGCTTTCATTTAGATGGACTGCACACTGCAACTGTGCAATATTCCGTAATAACACTGTGCGATAATATGTAATAATATTAACTGTGAGGTATTTCACAATATTACTGTGCGATATTCCCTGATAATACTGTAACTATGCGACACATGCAATAACACTGAAACCGTGCGATATTCCGCAATAACACCAACTGTGCAATTCTGTAATAAATTAGTCTAACCCATCTGTTATTAGGCATGAAGCTATGAAAAAATGATCAAGCAGACCGACCGTTTTTCCCCTTTTTGCATCACCTCCATGGTTCCAAGGTGTGGTTGTAAAAGAAACAATAAGTCTTTTAAACGACTCTTGCTTAGGTTTCTGTTTCAGCAGCTTCAACTCTTCATATTTAGTTTCCAAATCCATTTAGGATTTAGTCATTTAGCGTCTGTGCCTTGGTGGAAAAGTCAGTGATAAACTAAGGTGAGAGTCCCATACCTCCCATTCTCTCCATGACCGCTCCCAGCACCAGACCGGCGCACGTGTCGAAAACCAGAATCTTGCTGCCAGCGTGGATGTTCCCCAGAGTCAGCATCTGGGCCAGGGTGTCGTAGCGCATGTGGCTGGAACACACACACACACATTAACTTTTTCAGCAATTTGTGCTACAGTAGCTCTTCTGTGGGATCGGACCAGACGGTTTAGACTTATCTCCCCACGCGCATCAATGAGCGCCCTTTATTAAAAAAATAAATAAATAAAAATGTTGCACCCACGGGCACCCTTTATTAAAAAATAGTTCACTATTTGAATGCTGATTATAAATGTTTTGGCTAACATTAGCGAATCAATTCACATGCGATGAGCAATAAAGCTCAATACAAGTTCATCCAGTCTGTTGCACAGTGAACGCATGTTAGGGGAAATATTCGGTATGCAATGTCCGCGTCGACGGAGACGGATGAGTGCGTTTTCCCTCTCCTCCAGCGTTTCATTGTGTGTACAATGGAGTGCGCCTTTGACCAGAACGCCCAGTGTGGCGGACGAAGGGCCGTGGCTAAGCTGCGCTGCAGACGGCAGCATGGCTTCCTTTACGCAGCCACCCAGCTGCCCTGAATCGGCTCGTCAGCCCCACGCTGCGCCGATTGGTCCGATCCAGGGCAGGGAGTTTTCTAAATGTTTGTCCGTCTTGCAGAGAGGGATCAGTGCACGAGGCTCGTCAGCCGACCAGGAGCCAGACTGAAGTGTCATTCCTTCTGCATCCAGACTGATTATTATTGTGAATTATTTATCCATTTGGCCAACAAGCCTTTCGTTCATTATTTTAATACAAACTCTCGCCACGTAGCCCTGGACGGGAGAGGGGAACGTCCAGGGGGCGGATGTCTCCCCTTCCCGTGCTGTCCCCTCTCTGTCCCCCGTCAGCTCCCAGGGTGGTGCCGCAGTGGGAAATAAGGGAGCTGCGCAGACGTCCGGGAAGGGGTGCAGGCACTGCGGGCAGCCCAGCAACAGCTGCTGGGACTGCCCCCGGATGGAACTTGGCCAGGTGGCCCGGGTCGTTGGCCCACTGGAGTACTGGTAAGGCTCCAAGGGGGTAGACATCAGGTTTTTCCGGACACTGGCTGTTCACAGACAATGGTCCAGCAACGCCTGCTTTGTCCAGGGGCTCTGCGCGAGCAGAAAACCCCTGTTGATACATTTACAACAAGATCGCAGTATGTTCAGTTAATCGCTAAATTTGAAATCCTATTGAGCTAATTTTTATCAGCAATGAATTGATAGTTGATTCATTGTTAACATCCCTAATCCATATAGTGTAGATCATCTAAATATGTGAGGATAATAAACCGTCGAGATCCTCACCAGATCTTCCCTGGTTCCCTGCCGTGGTACATCTGGGCCAGGATGCGACATGAAGGCTTTAGAATCGTGATGGTGTTTTCATATCTGTGGCACAAGAAATATGTAAGAACAGTAAGAAAATATGATCTTTCAAAGGGGTTTTGTAATGCAGTGCAATGATTGTAATGATTAATAAAAAAAAGTAAATTGCCAGAATTTACGTACTTTTTATTTTTCTTGTTGATGTATTTGTCCTGTGCAAACCTGGTCTTGTCTCTGAAGGTGGAACTGTTTTCTATGAGCTGCTGAGTGATTTCCTGTGGAGAAAAATAAGTATTAGAGATGAGACCGATCCCATCCACTACATCCCTATCGGGTACTGACATCATTCACTCATCAGATATCAGGCTGAAGTTGCCGACCCACGTGTAGTTCCAAATTCCATAACTTGGGCTGGACCACAAACTCGCCACTTTATTTTGCTAATTTAATGGTCTGCCCCCTCGAGAATTCAACTCAGTAAATAATTAACCTGTAAAGCGCAATGCCGAATAGGAACTGGCAGATGGAGTTGGCAAACAGTCACGGATTGAAGCACCCATTCAGCTGTGTTGGCCCTCAAAATAATACATCAGGGTTCTGTCGTACATAATATGCGCCTCCATGGAGCTAGTGTGAGTTGTAGTTCTATTTGTGCAGCGCCACACTGGAACTTATCACCAGATGAGGATTAAAAAGTACACAGACACTTCCTTTTAGTTTGCCGGTTGCATCTGGTTGAAAACCAAAATAATCCTATGTCAACGGCGCAGGCATATTGGAACGGACAAGACTGACCTGTAAACAAATACGTAAAGTGAAGTCAATGGGGGAGATGCGTTTTTTCCTGGATAAAAAGCACTATAACATTTACATTTCTCCACCGATTTCAGTCGTTTTATATTCAACGGTTTATGATCTATGTGGAGTATGAAAAAATATGTTTTTCCAACGTTCATCTTTTTCAATTTTTTCCCCCCAGATATTCACTTTGAAAACCTACATCTCTTTGTATGTGAAGGTAAAATGTGAAGTATGTGAAGCTTACTTAACATAGAATTCAAATAAATTGCTTTGGAATACATTAAAATTGAATGTATTTTTGTAGTTTTTGCTCTTTTAATGAGAAGTGCTGTGTGTTTTACTGCAGCCTCATGTAACCTTACACATAATATCATCAACAACAACACCATTAATAAGAAAAAAGGAGTTCAGGTATTGGAATCAGTCTCGGCACATACGGTGTGTACGGATTGGAACTGAAAAATAGATCAGTGCACCTCTAATATAAAGAACAAGTTTACAGTTTAAGTCTACATTCATACACTCTTTGTTTATGACAGTTTTTTTTATTGGCTCTTGCCCGTTTGGAATCATCTCTTAATGAATTGGTAAGTGTATTTAAATGGTTTATTTTCAATATTAAAAGTCAGCTTGAGATGTTTTCCTGTACCTGTCCCTTCAGACCTTTCTCTTTAAGTGTCTCGATGTCGTCCCGTGTGAGTTTCTGGGATTTCCCATCATCCACTATGTTTCTGTTGTCTGTGCCGGCCTCTTTGTTGTCTGCCGTTCAACAGAGTGAAATAATAAAGTTGATTAAACATAAAAAAGTGGAAAATATTATAAGATGCAAACACAACATTCATCAAAATCAGGGTGTCTGCAGGTATCAGAGCTAAATTTTATATATTTTAAGACCTTTTGAGTTTAACAAAATATTTATGTTTCAATATATTCATTTTTATCTATTAACAATATAATTTAGGACCTTCAAAGACAAATTTAAACAGTATATTTATTTGTATATATATTTTTTGTTTCAATATATAGATTTTTTTTCAATACATTGTACAATAGTTCAAATATATTTATTGTAACTATGTCTGATAAGGGTGCTCCGAATTGCTGCTCATGAATTTAACTGTTTGTTTATTGTCAGGCAACACGTGCAACACATTCCACACTCTCTTAAGCATTAGAGGCAAAGATTTGGATTTAGACGACGTTTACACCTGGCATTAACATGCGTCTTTGGTGATCCGATCACAAGTGGACAGCTCTAAAGGCCAGGTGTAAACACACCCAATGTGGTTTGAGATCAGATTGCTCAGACCGCATTCGGAGGTGGTCTGGGCTACCTATGGCCACATTATTTTAGCAGTGTTAACGCGAATATGTTCTGGGCCACATTGAAGGACCGCCTATGGTCTGGTTGGGAAAGTCTCGCCGTTACAGAAGTGCAGGGTAGGCTTGGTGAGTCGGACAATTAAATGGTCAGTTTGTCGGCAATTGACATTAATGACAGACGATTTTTTTTTAATCCGCCAGGAAAAATTGGAGCATTGAAACGGTTTACCGTGTAAGTGCAGTTCACTGCGCTCTGAAACTGATCGCAGGAGCGGAGAGGGAGAGAGGGGGTGGCGCTCAGAGCTGTTTTGAGTCCCTTTCACACAAAGTTCCCGGTAAATTACTGGGATAACCTTTCCGCAACTCACATCTTTCATTACGATTCATCGGATCTTTCATTGGTTTCATTGTGCCGCAGGGTTTTGTGAGACCCTCCTGTCTATTTATGCGCCAATCTCCACAGTGGAAAAGAGGTATCAGAGAATTGGAGTGGAGTTTTTTTAAATTTCTTCTGCAGACAGCGGTGCGCAGGTGCACACGCACCGGTTCCCAACTCCCATGCCGGTTTTTTATGTTTTATGTTTTTTTATGTTTTAAAACACAATTTAGTGAAGGGACTGTTCAGTTATGTTATAAAAAAAATCCTGCGTGTACCCCACTGTCCCTTGCCGTGTAGAAGAGACTCGATGTTTTGTGAAAATACTTTACTTGTAAGTAATAAATCCTGCACTTCTGTAACAGGTAGACTGCATTTTTCCCCATTACATTACATTACTATGCAAACGCACCCCCACTTCCCGACAGAATCGTAATCGCTGCCACCCAGTGATCGCCGAATGGAAATTTTGCATGATCGCCCAAGCCTAGTGCAGGATTTATTATTAACAAGTAAAGTATTAACACAAAACCATCCAGTTTTACAAAAATAGGTCCCATAGCAACGGAAAGCAACGGGCAGATATGTGTGACGCGGCATGCACAGGTTTTTGGTTCGTTCATTCATTACGCAGTGAACGGAACAGTCCCTGACACAAACACAACTGAGTTACAGTTGTGTTAAAAAAAATTGTTTCATACAAGGAAACAAACGGAAATAAATGCATCTGCAATAAATACATGTAAAAAGAAGTGCAGTGGATCCATTTCACTGAGGGAGTGATCCGGGACGTGTACGGCGCACTCTGTAGAGGGGAAAAAAACTCCACTCCAATTCTCTGTCATGTTCACATCATATATTATTATGAGTGTGATAATCAGAATGTTATGATCAATGTTATTGTATACTATACTGTAAATAATTTTATTGCACATATCTGTACATACAAATAGCCTATCCCATATACGGTCTGGAGAATGCAAGCATTTTATTCACTAATTTTAACAAGAATTAAGATCGATTTTTTCCAAATCATCTATCTTAATCAACAATGGTATTACAGTTGAATTCACATTTAAGACTGATACTTGTAATACTTGAAAAGGACTGAATTTAAGGTATTATAAGAATTTTTAAGAACCTGCAGATTGCAGACACCCCGACAATATGCAGCACGGCTGGTTCACACATAAATTTAATTACCTGTGGAGGTTTCTGTGTTTTTGGGCTTCTGTGGTTCCAGGTTTCCTCCTGACAACATTTCAAAAGTTGTGCTGTAATATTCCCCCACGGCTTTGTCCAAAAATATCCACTTTTTCTCAAACATCAACTTCCTGCACAATAGTGAGACAAATAAAGTTAAATTATAGGAAAAAAAATCGGACTACCCTGAAGGTAAACAACAACTAAAATGCAGCAACAGATTAACCTAGAACACTGATTTAGTGAACATTTTTCATCTCAAGACCATGGAGCCCATTTGATAAAATGTTTGTCTCTGGGACCCCAATCTGACAATCTTGTTAGATATGATTTAGTCCAAACTTCCATACCTATCTATACTATCGTTAGGGAGATGAAAGTGAAACTAGGACCATAACCCATTATTGTACATTCAGAGTAGGTTCATTTGGTCAAGTACAATTTAATACACAAGAACCTTATCTTGATAAGGGAAATTACACCACTACTATAACAAAATAGGCATATACAAATAAAAAAAAAGGGAATATACAAAATGTGCTCTATATATTCATCGATAAGTTGCTTGTCTTGGCTGTGGGTGTACAAAGATGAGATATTTCTGTGCAGGATGATAAAAATGGGTACAATAATATGGACATTGATAAGAATGGAGGAGATATTCTCTCATCTCTAATGATTCTAACGTCTTGTAAATGAAACCATATTGCACTTTAACTATTAAAGGAGACCTATAATGAAAAACTCCCTGCTTCAGTGCTTGTGCACATACATTTGGGTCTCTGATTGGCCTACTCACACACAAACTGTGAAATAAAGCAACGCAGTCTGTTTTCTTTTACGCTTTTTTTTTTCAGTTTTTCTGCCTCAGTCAGAAAACATGCGATCCAACAAGTCGTTCTGATTTGTGTCCGAAGCCAAAATCACGTTGGATCTCTTTCGAATTAGAACCACCCCTAATCTAAGTAACTCCACCCACGGCTTGAGCGCCACCGCTAGCGGGTCCGGTGGCTAAGAGCTAAGCTAAGAGATAATCATGGAAAGGGCTCTGTTGTTGGCTGCACCGACCAGCACAAATATTTTTAAAGAAAGAGGAATTGATACCAACTGTCCGTGACAAAACTGCAGACGGTCAAACTGTAGGCATTTAAAAAATAATTGTGTAATATTTCTTACGGTAACGCTGATCCGCTGCAGGCGGGTCGTGCAAAGTCGGAACAAACTTTTAAACGAGGCCGAATAACTTATTGAAAAGCGGCATAATGAGTCCCATAATCGGCCCTCTCAATTTGGTAAGGACGCCCTGGGAGGACCCCCCTGAGGGTACCCAAACCATAGGTTGAAAACACCTGTATTAGACAAGCTCGTCTGGCATACAGCAGTGAATGACTCTGGTGCTGCCACAACAACGGGTGAATTCGAAACCGACACTCTTGGTTGAATGTGATATTTGCAAACTAATAAATACTGTATTGGACCCACTGGTACCTCTGAAAGGACCCCACTGGGGGTCCCCGAACCCTATGTTGAGAGCCACTACTCTAGCGCTCTCTTCGGTGCATGACATGTTCTTGTTCTCTCGAAAACAAGGTCGTTGTTGTTACTTTTTCCCAGTAAAACAAGAGGGGACGGGAGTTTCGGGGGGGTCGATCTTACTTTTTGAGCTGGACCTGCACCGCTTTGAAGATTTCTCCTCGCTTCAGCACCACGTGGTCTCCCTCTCTGATCCTGCACTGGGAGTCTTCCTCGCCACTTTCCGCCATGATAAACCCGAAATAAACAACCCCGTAGCCGCCTGGCGGCCCCGTGTTCAGCTCAAGCGGATAATTCGTTGTCCCCGGGAGAAAGGCGCCGTCTCAGAAGTCACCGCTCCGGCGCAAAATCGAAAGTGAAACGCGCGGCGCTCAAGCGTTGGCGTGTATTTCCTTACCCTTGCCGGGGTGACTAATCGATAGCAGAGCCGTCGCTTTACCGGCCTGACGTCCCACTCAGGGGAAAGTAGAAGATTTCAGAAAAGTAGATTAAGAACTATCCACTTAGAAAAATGTGACTTTGAGACATAGGGACCCAGAGGGACAATTATTATTATTATTATTATTATTATTATTATTATTATTATTATTATTATTAGTATTATTATTATTATTATTATCAATAATAATAATAATGTATTTTTTATTTATTGAAGTATATATGGATTTAAGAAAGATTTTAATATTTATTTATATGATAAAAAATGAATAAATCTGAATTATATGTAATTCTGGGTAAATAAAGTCAAATCTTGACACAATACATCTGAATAAAACAATATCTGAAATGTACAAACACCTTTTATTTTTTTCATACAAAAATGTTTAACTTTTAGACCAGATATTTACACTGAAACAATTTGAACACAGTATCTCCGTCTATGAGCCTCTTGGTCAAAGACATGAAAATATTAATAGAGTAAATTACACCAAATATTTTTCCTGTCAAATCACATTTCCTTCCCCAGCTCTTCCTGCCTGTTGGGCTGTGCTTTAATGAGGCACATGAGGCAAAATAAGGAACAAAAAAGTTGTAAATCCGGTGTTACTGCTGTCCCCCGGTGAGTTTGTGGAACAGTTCCTCGTCCAGAGTCTCGTTCTGGTCTTTGGATCGCGTGGACAGGAAGATGTAGCCTCCGATGTACTCGTGCACCACCTTGCAGTCACAGCTCGCGCAGGAGAAGGCTATCGTCACGTTCTGGTCAAACTCTATTGCCACCTGCAACGAAAGATACAAAAAAATAACCAATCTAAAGCCAACTTTACACCGGATCTGAGAAATTAAATCAACAGACCGGAATGGCAGCCCACTACTCCTAGATACATCAGTAACTAGGATGGTAAAACGCAGAGAAATGCATTTCATTGTCTCAGTACTTGTACTCTGTGCAATAACAATTAGTTGAATCTAATCTAATCCATTAAATCTCCGGGCGCGTCGACAAATGCTGCCCCCCCCCCCCGGAGGAAGGACAAGCCAGGATGGGTCAAATGCAGAGGCCTCATTTCACTGGCCACCATCCAAAGCATGTGCATGTGTGTGTGTGTATGCATGTGTTGTAGTGTGGTGTGTTGCGTGACAATTAAAGATTGTTGTTCTTCTTCTAAACCCATTCATTCCTATGGAGAATTGGAAACTGTGACGCACTGCCTGCTCTGTGATAATCCCCGCCTTCTCTGCGGTGCAGAATTTTCCGTGTGTGATCGAGGATGCGTTGAAATCTTTCAATTGTAGTATAATGATATTCACTATCAATAAACCTCTTTTTATATAAGTGAATTGTGTGTAATTTTTTTGCACTTTGCAAACACTTTATAACTATAAATGAACTCTCTTTCATCGAAAATGGTAAATGTCCAGCTGATGAAACTATTCGCTCTTGTTGTGGAAAGGACGAGCTCTCCCGCTTTCCCAGACACTGTGATGCGAAACCCAGACGCAGTTCACCCAACGACCACCAGGGGTAGATCCAACCGCTTGAAAGTGTGAAAAACATAAACTGTATAATGGCATCTGTAATAAAATTCTTGTATTTTTGTTCACCTGTCTGATCTCCCAGTTCACATTCCACTGCTTCATGTTGGCGAACCTCCACGTGGTGATGGGCAGACCCGAGGACATGTCGATGCGGATCAGGCGGTTGTAAGAGATTCCCAGAATCTCGTCCTTCTTACTACCGCGGAATCTGGAAAACACATATATAAATTGATGTTAAAGCATACTTTTTGCAGGCCAACATTAAAGTGTTGGCCTGCATTAAAGGCTCCCATCAGTTCAAACTGTTTGTAGCAACAACCTTGTGGAACGCTTTGCTGTTGAGAAACTTACCACTCTGCTGCAGATTTACAAGTTAAATCTCTTTTTTCGAAAAATGGGAAACTCACAAAACAGCCTCACATGTCTTAGTGGGTTTTATTTACATGTTTTGAATAACAGTAATAGTCCCATTTTATTTAGAACTACTAATTGCCGCAGTACATCTGGAACGTAACATTGGCTACAGTAAGGTGCCACTACGAAGCTGAGAAACTTCCTGTTTCTAGTGTTTCTCTTATGTTAGTGTACATGGATGGAGCCAAAAGCGTCAATAAAACCCAGAAAAAACTGATCAAATACAAGCTTTGCGACCATTTTTTCCCCAGTATGACATTTGAAGACAATTTGACAATATGGTGAGCTTTGGAGCAGAGTGGTAAGTTCCTCAATAGTAAACCCAATAGTGTACCCGCTAGTTAAGGCATACAGTATCTATCTATTTTCAAATAAGATATAGACAAGAACAGACAATACCGTTTATATTGATATAGTTTGATGTTGCGAAAGCCGTGACAGTGATTGCATCTCTCTCACACTCTCTGGGCGACCCCACCCACACGCAGAGGAAGAGTGGGGGCAGAGGGACAGAGGGAGAGTTCATGGGTCACAGGTTGCTGTTTTTTGGGCTTGTTTTAACAAATATGGCTGCTTGTTACGAAAATCTGTGGAAAAGCGACTTTGTTTTTTTAAATTTGTGGTGGCTATCTCTTAGAGTTCCCAACCACTGGGCTGTGGATCAGTGCCGGGCCGCGGGGGCATTCACCACAGGGCCGTGAGAAGGCGGGCGGGAATTTTTTCAGAAGTGATCCTTTGATCCCTGCGGAGCTGGATTTTATTTGTACAAAATTAAGACTGGCAGGACTTATTTTATTTTGAGATTTGTTTGAGTGTGACTGAGAGAAGGTCCTGTAACCTGGTGCAGTTTTGGAGAAAATGTAAAAGTTAATAGTCAATAGTCATACTCGTTTTATTATGAACGGACAGTTGCATTTTCCATTAAAGAAAGGTTACAAAAATGTTTCTGTATTCTGTTATTTGTAATTCTTAGAAAGAAAGGAATCGGAATCAGCCAAAATCTGAACCGGCAGGTCAGGCTGGAAACGGGAAACGGCCAAAGAAATTGCAGTAAGTGCATTTCGAAGTAATTGTATCGTACCAAAGGAAATTAACTGTACCTGACAATGTAATACTTTATACCAAACTCCGGCAGCGACTGCCAGGCCTGGATGAAACGCATCTTCGCCTCCATGAGCGTCAGACGGGCGATGTTCTGATGAGCCTCCAGGATACGAGCCGTCAGCTGAAAGCAAACATTTTTTAAAACACTTGAATGACTTTCGTTCACACAGTCTGATATTGACTGAATAAATGTCATCCAACCGACCTGTTTTGCCTTGTGTTTCTTGGCGTAGCGTGGCGAGACGAAACACTCGGCGTTCATCTCCATGGCGTCCAGGTTTGGCGCCGACTGGCCAGCAGGGGGCGCCATGCTCTTCATCTGCAGGAACGACTGGATGTTCTTCACCTCCGACCTGTAGGAGCTGTACGCCATTGTTTTGCCTTTGGATGCCAAAATACAGGCAGCCTTCCACTTGGCGTACTGCGTTTCCTGTGGGTAAGGGGATGACAGAGTTTGAAAAGCTCAGTCACAGTCCCATTTACCTTTATTTATTAATACTTCTAATGGAAAATGAGGCAAAACCAGTGGTTAGTACAGTAGAGCTTCCCCGTATAAAACATTTGATTTAACTCACATTGTCACATCGGATATAAATCTCGTTCATTCCATCAGCGACCGGGAGCAGCAGCTTGATGCCAAACTTCTTATCTGTGACGTTGACGTCAGGGACTACCTCACAGCCTGTGAAATAACCAGGAAGAGGGTGAATTTGGGATCAGAAGCAGCACAACAAGCCCCTTTTAATGTGATTATCGTTATAATAATGTTTTAAAAAATAATCCATTTTCTATGTTACTTTTAAAACTTTTTAGTAGTAACTGTTTTTATTTTATTTTATATTGCTATTCTCATGAATAATAACAATAATAACCTCCAAAATCAAATACGCTAATCATTTACACTTATACCACGTGGACTGAATTTGGAATTGAAATAGGTAATCATTAAATTAAGTGTTTTGCACTGACCTCTGAGGTGAAACTGCTCTATGGGTTCTCCACTGGACATCTCCTTGTTCTTGTAGTAGGATATGGTGGTATCCTTAAAGACAAACCAGTACTCCTTGTACGGCCGCAGGGTCAATTTCTTTGGCCTGAGGATGATAAAATAAATAAAAATAAATATGAAGAGTTTGTATCCAGAAGAATAACAATTTCTGCATCGACTACAGTTTCTGAGATGTTCTATCGAAAAGCACTACAGTAATTTGTCATGTATTTTCAGAAGATGTCATTATTATATCAGCCATTTATAATGCAGCCTTTTACTGTTTTGAAGTTAATAGACAGCATTATTCAATGTTGTCTTTGTGAGCTGTGATACTATATAATATATAAGGAATAATATGAAGCCCGCCAGCCACCCAAAAGGGTGAGGGATATTTTGCAATAAAAACCCTCTGGCTGCATATTATCCCGCTTATTAGACAGTTACTTACTGAGTAAAAGAATAATTTCATAGCTAGTATGCCTAGATTAAGAGCTCCCACTAAGAAAAATAGTCCCACAACAACGTGGGTCATTGTTAATAGACAGCATCCATTATTCAGAAATAACGGACCACTGATTACTGCTACAGGGTGATTCTTGTTTGACTCTGAAGGGGGTTATTCTGCAATAACACATGGCTATTTACTAAACAAAAGAATACACTGAGTTGGAATAATGATTTTTAAAGATTTTATAACTAGTATGCCAAGGTTAAGAGCGTTGTCTTTGAGAATTTGTTTGACAACAACATCCAAAACAGAGGTTGTTATTCAGAAATAATGGATTGCTGATTGCCGCTATTAACCAATCAGTGTCCAGTGTTCCAGAGTGCCGTGTAATAAATCCTCAATAAGGTATCATAATGTTATAGGATATACAGTACTGTCATACAGTGTTTATATATGTATATTTGGCCTTGGGGCTTTACCTGAACAGCCGCAGGGAATCTGCCAGCTCTGGAATGTCTGTTATGTCTTCCTGGGGGAAGGACAAGAAGCTGTCAATTATCCTCCTCTCCATGTCCCGACATGCAATCACCAGATGCCTGCTTATCCACCACGGCCTAATATACAGGTGTTCTACGACAAATACAACACTGAAAAAAAAGCCTGAACTCTAAATCTCTCTCAAGGCTTAGTTTGCAGTCATTTAGAGAAAATAAACAAACAAAATACATTTACCAGCATGCGGTCGGTGGTGCCTCCCTCCAGAGTCACCTCCAGGTTGGACAGAGCCGCCTCCACCTCGTCCATCTCCGGCTCCTTGGAGAAGTCGCACGGCTCGCTGGACAGGGTCAGCTTGCAAATGTGGTACTGGAATTAAGATAGTTTAAAAACACTTTATGGATTAATTAGCCCAGCGAGTCTGAGAAATACCGGTTGAAAAAAAGGGAAGATCTAAAAATGTGCAATAAAAAGGTTATTTATGGGAAAAAGCTCCCGTTAGAACTTGATGATTAGATAGATGGATGGATATGTAGATAGATAGATAGATAGATAGATAGATAGATAGATAGATAGATAGATAGATAGATAGATAGATAGATAGATAGATAGATAGATAGATAGATAGATAGATAGATAGATAGAAGAAACTACAAGTTTGCATAAAGTAAAACAAATCTATACATAATATTGGTTACACCTATATGTCTATTATAGCTATATGGACATGTATCTTATTGGCTATATATCTATATGTATATTTAGACATACTGTATGTCTATGTATATTATAGGTATATGTACATGTACATAGAGACTTGAACTAAACCCTCACCATTTGTTATGACTTCAGCTTTTGGGCAAGTACATTAAAATCCACTTTATCACCTTGATGTATCACACAGCATGGATGATGTTGCTTAAGAACTGTCATCTTTAATGAATTGTTTATTTTTGTCAATTTGTGACTTTGCTGAAGACCTACTCTCTTCTTTCGTCCCCTCTATCCTTCTCCCTCTCACTCAGTCTCCCTCCCCATGCCATGCTTCCCGTGTCCCAGCACGTCTCCCATGGAGTAGGACTCCAAACGGGTTCTCCAGGACTCCAGGACCAAAACTCTGAGCCCCAGGACTCATGTATACTTACTGCAAATCTATTACAGCATACTGTAGCCATAGAAACATGACAGATGGTAAAACACACAGATTTAGAACATTTTTACCACGTTACCAAGAGGAAGTGGAGAATCTATTAACTTCCTCAATTGATGCCATCTTGAAATCCGAGGCTTTTAAATGAAATACTGTATAACATGATTCAAATATGATAGATACATCCATCCCTTCCAGTGGCTGCACGGCTGTCCCGAATCGGCCGAATTAGCGGCTGAGCACCGCTGATTGGTCCGAGTATAAATAAACGCACACCAAGTGGCGCTGATACCATCTGCCTCCTCAGCCCTCCTCCATTCCATCCGTGTACCAAAAAAATACTGTATATATTTTAATTTGCATTACCTGATGATTATCTATCTATCAGAACAGAACAATCTTTAATCGTCACACCACACTACAACACATGCACGCACACGCTTTGGACGGTGGCCGGTGAAATGAGGCCTCTGCACACAGCCAGGAGCAGTGGGCAGCATTCGTTGACGCGCCCGGGGACCTGGTGATGAGTGTCCATCGCTGGTCAGATGATGATGTGTGCATGTTTTTGGTGGGGGTCCTTACTGACGTTAGGTGCAGGAATCCCCATATGAACATGCAAACTCCACACAGAAAGCCTCCTATTTGGGAGATAACTCACGGTGCCAACAGCACCTGGGTTAGATGTCTATGATAGAGGGAATATTAACCTGTAGGGAGGCAAACATCAGCATCTCCTCATCTGTGCAGTCGATCTCCTCCAGCAGGATGCACCAACGAGCCTGCTCGTAGAGCTGTGTTATCCTGACCGCATCGTACTGACACACACGCACACGCACACGCACACACACACACACACACACACACACACACACACAATTTATTATTAAGTCGAGAAACCTTCCCCGTCCACATACGTAAGTCCTACTGTGAATTTCCAGGGTCGTCATTAAATTATTGCTTACAGATATTTACATAATTTATCATACATTATAGGGACTGACTACCTTTGGGTTAAGGTCGAAGAAGAAGTGATATTTGAAGCGTAGCAACAACCTGTCGTCTTCCTGGATGCCAAGCTCCATCAGCGAGCGAGAAGAGTCCAACCACCTGAACGAATGGAAAGTGGGAATACTTTGACAACGGTGTGAAACGACTGCGGTCAAAATGAACAACCGTTAAAGATCGAGAGCTTTAATTTTCATTAAATAGATTTTTAGGTGATTTCCACGATTTGAAAGATTGAAAAACACTGATTTACAGGTTTGGATTTACCCTGCGTTGATGGCGGCTTTGTCCACCAGGGAGAGCGGCTGGTAGAGCTTGGCCAGCTCGGCGGGCGGCAGGTTGGGCTGGCTGGAGCTCAGAGGGTTGTCCCCGAACCAGAGGCTGGTGGCGGACAGCGGCATCCCGTTCTCCGGGTCGTAGGTCGCCGTCATGGTCTTACTGTACACGGGGCTTCCTAAAATACCGGAATGAAAGGAACAAGTTTGTTATAAAATTATTACCATTGTAGCACAGCTCTGTGGAATACTTGATTCTGATTGCTTGCTAGCGCCTTTCCACCTAGATTCACGTCGTGTTTCCTACGTTATTGTGGAACTATTTTTCCTTAGCGGAAGATCTTAAACTAGGAATACTAGCTATGAAATCATTATAAAATAAGTATTCTGTCTCCATGTATCATTTTACTCAGTAAGTAGCCGTTTATTAAGCGGGATATTGTCCATCTAATCCAAACCTGTTCCTGAAGTTCCTCCGTTGAGGGCGTCCATATCCAAGACGTCGTCCAGGAAGGAGTTCTTTTCTTTCTTCTTCTTCTTTTTGGACGGGTCATCCGGAGGCTTCAGCAGGGACAGTTCCTCCGATCTCCTGATGTCTGGAATAAAGGAAGGTGAGGGAAGGTGTGAGGCGGAATCCAAAATAAAACAACTACATTCAACAGAAAGCAATTTCAACACCAAATGCCATCCTGGGTCGCACGCAGGACACTTCATATGAGTGTTAATATTCCTTATGAGCCTCAAGGAACTTTCAAAAACCTGCAGACATTGTCTGCCAAAACCCAAAAGTGGCCTGATAAGAGACTGAAATGCCTCAGTGTTCTGAAAACATATCTGTGTTCCCAGCACCCTATATTCCCTCAATGTCATTTTCTAATAGCTGAAATCAGCCCCATGTTCCCTCAATCCTATGGTCCCCCAACATCAAAAGTAAAATAATAGCCGCACAAAAAACTTTGGAAGGAGCTTGTTCATGAACACCATTTCAGATATTATTTCTTGAACACAGCATTTTTGTTAATATACCTGATGTATGGACATTCTTCTTCTTTTATGTCAAGGGAACATGTAATTGAGGGAACACATAGGATGTGGGAACATGGGGTGGACCTCAATATTCTAGCTATAACCTGTGTGTCCGTGGCATCATATTCAGGTTTCTCAAAACCATTAAATCAACAAATTAGCTTATTAACCTGCTTGACAGCTATTGACAAGGATAAATTCATGATCTCCATACTGAAATGTGCTGCTAATAACCGGAATATCACTGTGAATGTTTCCCCTTTCACTGATTTCATTGACTTCCATTGACTTTGTCGACTAGAGGAAGACGATAACAACTCACTGAGCATTCTGCAGATCTCCGACACCGTTTTGAACAGCAAGCTGGAGTAGCTGACGGTCATTTTGATGGTCTTCATGTTGGGGAGTTGGAGGAGGAGCGGCTTGTGCTGGGGGGTGTAGCGGAGGTCGGCATCGGCCTGGTGGAGAAAATAGCTTTGGGCTACAGTAGAAACACATTCATAATCCACCAGCTCCACGTTCTTTAAAGGACCTTCCTTGAGGTCTTATTTTCCAGACCCCGTAGACCCCTTTACTGGACAAAGGAATCACCCTTTACCTTTCATGACAAACGTACATAGCACAGTGGTATAAAACTTGTTGTTTCTGTGTTAGGGGGGATCTAGTAAAGGACATTCAGGTAGACTTGAGAATGACTTCCAAAACCCCGAGACCTAAAGCCAAGATTTAATCCCATTATACCTGAATGCCATACTTGTCCAGGGTCCAGTGTGTCTTGAGAAGCCACATGTTCCTCTGATCCCACCACAGGGCGTGGTCTGACCAATCTTGCGGCGCCTCTGAAACAAAACCAAAAGATGTATTACCACCAATGTAAGTGTTGAATTAATGACTTATCTCTTAATATTTCTCTAAATTATCCACTCCCTTCATTCTCAAAAGAAACTGTAGCCTTCATATCTCTACAATTATCTACTAATACTCCACGATGAGCATAATAACAAGTAGTAGTGGGCAAACAGCATTAGACAAAGCATTAAAGGTGCGGTATAATGAGTCAATCTGGCATCACACTGTTATAGAGATGGTCTGAAATCAGATTACGACATAAACCGTGATGTCGATGATGATGAAGTCATGACGGGTCATTGAGTCAGTAATGTTGTCTTGTGTTGTCGCAAGGGCCTGTTTGGTACCAAACAGTCTTTAGTGTGAGTCAACGGAAGGTGTGACCTACTAGACTACTATACTTTTATGTGAGTGTGTCCATGTTAAGAGAGCTTTTGGGAACTTTGGTAAATAGGTATCAGACCAGAGCAGAGGGAGACTGAACTTTGGCCCTTGGGCTACGAGGCCAGACTATTGCAGTGTAACAATGGTTCTGTAATGTGGGGGAATGCAGGGGCAAACAAGGGTGTGGCGTGGCCGAGAAGGTCCGCTGTAAACAGCTGCTTGTAGATAACGTGGTGCCACGCTTAAAGACACAGTAACGCATATAAAGAAAATCCAAACATTGGCATCTTCCAAGGAACAGGCCAAGGAACCACCAGAGACTTACTGATCTTCTCCACCAGTTTTAGCATGAGGCCCCCAATGTGCAGGTCGCCCTTCACCCGCAGTTTGAACCTCATGGACTCGTCTCCGTCCCTCTGGTCCACCTGCACCGAGAGCTCCCATGACGTGTTACCATACTCCGCTGCCGTGATCATGGTCTTCCTGAAAGAGTAAAGAGGAGGGTTAAAAAAGGCAAGATTCACTTTGATTTAGGAATCACTGCTGTAGAGGAACCACCTAACGCCAAAGAGGAATTCTTGGGCAGAGGAGCTTCTACCCAAGAGAGGAAATACTTCCCAAGAGCTGATAACATGAAATAGATACCAAACGGGGGGAGCCCAACAATAGGAATACCCAACAGTATAGATATTTATATACTTTCTCTGGGTGAAGCTTGTCGGACATCTTAGCAAATATGCTGAGCAAAATCACGAATCAAATCCATCGTTGCTGACTGTAGAGGAACCGTTGTTGACCTAAGGCCGAAGAGGAACTCTTGTGAAGAGGTTCCTCTTAGCAAGGGTGGAGATTTTTCCCAAGAACTGCCCCTATGGGCTAAATATCCAAAGGATGAACAATCGGAACTAAGATCTGTTTATTACATTTCTAGATGATGTTGGTTGGACATATTTGCAAACATTCCCTAAGAAATCATAAATTAAATCAAAACATATTCATGATTAGTAATTATTTTTTACACTAAGGTCAACTCCCACAATATCTATATAGGTATCTATCAATACCTATGTAGGAAGGAAAACATATCCATATCTTTACCTAAAATATCTATACCTACACTGAAATAGCTGCATTTTGATGGAAGTCCCCAAGGTATGAACAGAGTTGGACACTTTTTCAGTTCTCTGGGACCTTCAGCTTGGAATGAGTTACAAAACACCCTAAAACTGCAAAGGATTGTCTCTTTGAATATGTTCACAGCGAAGGTTAAAAGGTTAAAAATGATTGGCAAATAAAGTTGGAGATTGTAATCGTTTTATAGCTGCTCGATTTCCCCTTCTTTCAAGAAAGGTATAACTGTCATGCCCTAACTTGTGAGAAATGGTTTCTTTTTCTATGATGTGTATTCAGTAACAATGTCTTGATGCTTTCTTGGCCACGCCTCGCAAATGTAAAATAGATTCTGAATTCCGACGACTCTAAAGCTGGTAAAAATAAAGGCAAGGAAATGTTTTGTTTGGTCGTATCTTGGGCTGTTGTAACCCAAAACCCAAGACACTCCCGAGCAGGCCACCGTCAGGGTCTTCTCCACGTTGCCTCTCGTGCAAAGAGGACAAGGGAAACCCTGTGAGCCTCTACAGGTCTCCACTCCGCATGCTTACGAATAAAATGTCAATGCCCCGGAGAGACGGACAGATGTTTGCACATTTCGCCAGCGTGAAGAGAAGGGAAGAAGAAGAGACGGGGAAGAGGAAGAAAGCACACGGCAGCACACAACAACCACGACGACACACAGCTACAGACAGGGAAAGCCAGGGAGGGGAGGAGGGAGGAAGAGGTGGAGGTGGGGTCGAAGAAAGCAAAGCGAGAGAGCGAGCTGAGGTTTAGGGTGTGGAATTTGTGACGGGCAGAGACACGAAACGCCGCGGCAGGAGACAAATACACACACACACACACACACACACACACACATTGCCCTGATCCTGCCTTTATCTCAACGTTTGCCTATACAGAGTTTTAATGAACAATGGGGGTCTCTCTCTTTCTCACACACACACACGCACACACACACACACACACACACACACACACACACACACACACACACACACACACACACACACACACACACACACACACACACACACACACACACATACTTGGAACTTGTTATTTCATGGCTTGAGGCTAAAAGATAGTGGAGAAATACCGTCCTGTTCTCCTTGAGTAGCCCGGGGCTAAAGAATAGAGTGCACAGTGTATATTATTTATACACTGGGAGATCTACAGTCATTATTGTCAATTATTAAAATAATAAACTACAACCAGTTCTCCTAAAATATAACATTAGCAACCATTATACAGAAATCATACCTGTATGGCTCCACTAATACTCAAATTGTTTTTTTAGGACATTAAAGGGAGTTTGTTCTCCATTAGGCAGTTAAGCTGAAGTTTTCTCAATTTATACACCAAAATAAGCCGTAATAATAATAATGTGTTAACGATGTGTGTGTGTATATATATATATATATATATATATATAGCTGAATGGGTTCAACATGGCATTTTAACGTTGTCGTCTTATTAAATAAAAAGGTAAACTTACCCCTCCTTGAGTGAAACGACTCTATCCTTCCAAGGGACTCGCCTGCAGTGGATTGAGCAGGGAGGGAGTGTGGAGCTGGGACCCTCCCTCTCCCTCCTTGTCCCTCCCATTCTCTCCAGGTGAAGGAAGTGGCTTTGGCCCTTGACTCACAGCTCAGGAGGAACTTACCAATGTCTGCTACAAAGGAAATGTGTCATACAGTTCAGCTTGACACCAAGTGCTGACGTTTGGCTTTTAAATCATTGACTGGATGTTACAGTGGAACAGCGAACTGCGTGTCTTCCGTTGTGGCGTGGGGCTTCCCAAACTGGGGTCCGCCCTTGGCCGGGGCTCCGTGAAGGAATTGCAGGGGGTCAACGGCAATATAAGTATTCATAAAAAATATATATAATAATGATAATGATAGTGATAATAATAATAATAATAATAATAATAATAATAATAATAATAAAATAATAATAATAATAAATAAAATATAAATAAAATATAAATATAAATATATATGTATATATATATATATATATATATATATATAAACAGCATTATCTTCTAATTGGAGGCAGATGATCCACAGTGGATCATCTGCCTCCAATACCTTCTGTTCTGCACATCTTCCTCCCTTACACCAACCGCCTGCATGTCCTCCCTCACCACATCCATAAACCTTCTCTTTGGCCTTCCTCTTTTCTTATTGCCTGGCAGTTCCATCCTCAGCATCCTTCTCCCAATAAAAATCTCAACATCCTCAACTCTGCCACCTCTGCCTTTTTGTCAGTGCCACCGCCTCTAAACCGCACAACATAGCTGGTGTCACTACCGTCCTGTAGACCTTCCCCTTCACTCTTGCTGGAACCCTTCTGTCACAGATCACTCCGGAGACTGTTCTCCACCCACTCCACCCTGCCTATACTCTCTCCTTCACCTCTCTCCTGCACTCTCCGCTGCTTTGGATGGTCGACCCCAAGTACTTGAACTAATCCGCCTTCTCCACCTCCACTCCTTGCATTCTCAGCTTTTCGCCGCCCTCCTTCCCATCCAGGTACATGTATTCTGTCTTACTCCTGCTGACTTTCATTCCTCTTCTCTTTAATGCATGCTTCCACTTCTCTAGGCTCTCCTCAACCTGCTCCCTATTCTCGCTACAGATCACAATGTCATCCGCAAACATCATAGTCCACGGAGACTCCTGCCTGATTTCATCTGTTAACCTGTCCATCAACATTGCAAACAAGAAAGGGCTCAGAGCTGATCCTTGATGCAATCCCACCTCCACTTTGAATGCCTTTGTCACGCCTACTGCACACCTTACTACAGTCTGACTGCCCTCATACATATCCTGTACCACTCTTACTCTGTACCACTCCTGCTGTGGCTGATCAACTTTATTCCCCTGTAGTTACTACAGCTCTGTACGTCTCTCTTGTTCTTGAAGATGTGTACCAGTACACTTCTTTTCCACTCCTCTGGCATCCTCTCCCTTTCCAGGATGGTGTTAAACAGGAATGCCACTGCCATCTCACCTAAACATTTCCATGCTTCCCCAGGTACGTCATCTGGGCCAACTCCCCTTTCCATTGTTCATCATCTTTAATGCTGTTCTCACCTCATCCTTGCTAATTTGCTGCACTTCTTGATCCACTATCCCAACATCATCCACTCTTCTCATTTTCTTCATTCATCAACTCCTCAAAGTACTCCTTCCACCTTCTCAACACACTCTCCTCACTAGTCAGCACATTCCCATCATTATCCTTCATCACCCTAACCTGCTTGACATCCTTCTCAGCTTGGTCCCTTTGTTTTGCCAATCGGTACAAGTCCTTTTCTCCTTCCTTACTGTCCAACCTCTCATACAACTCGTCGTATGCTTTTTCCTTTGCCTTTGCCACTTCTCTCTTCACCTTGCGTCACATCAGCTTGTACTCCTGTCTACTTTCTTCATCTCTCTAACTATCCCATTTCTTCTTCGCCAACCTCTTCTGCGCTATGCTCTCCTGTACTTCCTCATTCCACCCTTCCTTCCTCTTCCCGCATGATACACCGAGTACCTTCTTGGCCGTCTCCCTCACCACCTCTGCAGCTGTTTCCCAGGTAACCATTCATTCCCACCTATTGCCTGCCTTACCTCTTCCCTAAATTGCATGCAACACTCCTCCTTTTTCAACTTCCACCATTTTATCTTTGGCTCTTATTTCACTCTCTTCCTCTTGGCCTCCAGAGTCATCCTACAGACCACCATCCCATGCTGCCTAGCAACACACTCCCCTACCATCACTTTGCAGTCACTAATCTCGTTCAGATTGCACCTCCTGCATTAGATGTAGTCCACCTGTGTGCACCTTCCTCCACTCTTGAATGTCACCCTGTGTTCCTCCCTCTTCTTGAATACGTATTCACAACAGCCAATTCCATCCTTTTGGCAAAATCCACCACCATCTGTCCTACCCACACCATACCTACCCATCACCTTCTCGTCACCTATGTCTCTGATCCCTTGGCCAACATGCCCATTGAGATCTGCTCCAACGACCACTCTCTCTCCCTTGGGGACACTCTCCACCACTACATCCAACTCACTAAAGAATTCTTCTTTCTCTTCCATCTCACACCCAACTTTGGGAGCATATGCACTGACCACATTAATTATCACCCCATCAATTTCCAGCTTCATGCTCATCACACTGTGCGTCACTCTCGTCACCTCCAAAACACTCTTGACATATTCTTCCTTCAAGACTATCCCTACCCCATTTCTCCTGCCATCCACTCCATGGCAGAACAGTTTGTACCCGGCCGGTTTCTACCCGGCCGGTTTGTACTCCTGGCATTACTCCCCTTCCACCTGGTCGCTAGTACCTCTACCTTCCCTCTCTCCATCATGTCAGCCAGCTCTCTCTCTGTACCCTTCATAGTGCCAATGTTCAAAGTTCCTACTCTCAACTCTCCTCTCCTACCCTTCTTGCTCTCCTGCTGTCTCCGGACATGCCTTCCCCCTCTTCTTCTTCGGCCGACAGTAGCACAATTTACACTGGCAGCCTGATGGCTAACGGAACCAGCGGCGGTCATTGTTAACCTGGGCGTCGACCGATGGGGTTTAGGACTTTCTAAATGGGGAACTTTATATAACATTTTTATATAGATATAATTTCATACAAATAAAATATCTTAAAATAAAATGTAAAAAACTTTGAATAAAATAATTTAAATATTACCCTCAGCAATAAGGGAAAGGTAAGCCTTCATCAATTCCTGTCCGTAAATTGAAGAAATTAAAGTTAAATGTGAAATAAAGTTTGGAAGGCACTGGAGTCCATGTTATACAGAAGCAGGCCTTTGTCCAGTTGCTTGTTCCTTCATACACTGTGACTGACTCATCTCTTTAAACATTAACAAACACGGACCGGTCACCTGAAATTCTCAGCAGTTTGTGACAAGCCTGCAAGCTTATAATGTGTGAATATGACACTTAGATGTCTTCCATCATATTCTATGAGCCTTTCCATCTCCGCAAACTACGTCAATGTGATTATATGACATAACTTTTGTTTTTTAAACACTGTGGGACATAGTTATTAGGAGCTAAACCAAGTCATTTTAAACACAACTAAATCTACTACTATTACTAACCAGATGATTTAACATGTCTTTTTCATTTCCGTACAATACTCCTATATTATTTTCGTTTCATTTTTAGTTTTATCTGTAGTATTTTCTTAATTTATTCCAAGCTTATTGGCGTTAGAATTAAACATTAAGGTGCATGCTGCTCTCCCCTGGTTGGAAGTGGTACCAACCCTTACATACTGTGTGTATATACTGTCTATAACATCACTGAACTGGAGCCCTATAAGCATTAACTAAGTAATGTGAACATGAAACTCAAATAATACTTTTTGATTAGGTTTAAAGTAAATGTATTGATCGTTTATATCGTGTACTATGACTTTTCTTGTTTATTTACTGATCAAAATTATACAAACAGTGTCAGAAGAAACATAAATCCTTCTTACATTATGATGGGAACTGAATTAAACATGAAATAAATGAATAAAAAAATACAAAATACAATAAAAAAAAATACAATACAAAAAAAGGTAATACAATTTAAACGGTCAAAATAAAACAATATTAAAAATAAAATGACAAATAAAAATAAAATAGGGAAGAAACATATGAGAGTCATTTATCTTCAGAGGTTTTTTCACAGATAGAGTTAAAGTATTTTCTGAAAGGCTCTTGGCTGCCACTAGGTAGCGCCATCAGACCAAGTGGTCGGAGATGGAGCTGCGACGCTGCAGTTAAATGGGTTTCTGGCATGGAAATAAAAGACCCACAGGGATAAACTACTCATTCCTTAAATTATCTAAGACTTTATTTGCCATCTATTTTATGGACCTTTAATTATAATTAAAACATTTTAAAACTTTTATTTCACTCACAGAGTTTATCTTCCTAAGCCTATGTCTTTTTAATGCAATATTTGTTGTTTGTTGCCAACTGGAACCAACTTTGAGCCATTTTGTTGTTATTCCTTGTATTCCTCTTCATCTGCTTGTATTCTTGTTGTTGTTGTTGTTGTTGTTTTTGTTGTTATTATTATTTTTATAATAATAATAATAATAATAATAATAATAATAACAATAATAATAATAATTATTATTATTATTATTAATATTATTATTATTATTATTATTATTATTATTATTATTATTATTATTATTATTATTATTATTATATGCATTATTATTGTTATTTTAGGCATTATTATTATTATGATCTGTGGTCCAGCCCGCAGGGCTTGTTATTGCTTGTATTTTCTCCGTGTTACAAGTGTCCGGAACATGGCAACTGCGGTACGCACAGACCTGGTTGAGGTCTCGTTAGAACCGGGACGTTTCAGAGGTCTCGTTCGAGTTTCATCAATAGCTATGTAAATTTGGAGCAGAAATGAGTGAAACCGCAAGTAGAAGAATGTTGGCACGTTTTCATTCGTTTGAGGGACGAGGCGCTTTGTGACATCATCATCCGAAGTGCAACAAGTCTAAGCTTCGTCTTTCGTCGTTTTCGTCATTCATATCCAGCGACCTGCGCCCTGTGGATGATTGTAATTGTTAAGACACCGTTCTTGAGGGACATTTAAATTAAACGACACAAGAGGAACATTGAGTGACGTAAGTGCACGGTGATTGGAAAAAATACATGAAAAATAAGATAATTAAATTAAAGTAACCATATCTTTATTTATACACGATTTATTTCCAAAACATTACATTTACATTAAAAAAAACATTGTCCCTATGCCCCAACCTTGCAGTTTTACACGGCAGACTCGGCGTGACCCTCAATCATGACAGGTTTTCAGTGCAACCCTACTATCTCCAGTCAGTAAAAAAGGGGTGGACAGAACATCCACCCTAAGAGGTTTGTCAAACTTGTCTTAAAGAAAAGACCAAATAAATCTCAGAAAACAAGAATAAAGTTCTAAAACTATGCAGTGTTCAATGTAAACTCGCAAAAATTGAAACTCGTACTGCGTTTCACAGAAACCGGGAAACTGTATTACGTATCTAACATGACCAAACTGGAGCCCTTGTATTGCTGCCTGCAGCTGTATTTATTATTATTATTATTATTATTATTATTATTATTATTGTTGTTGTTGTTGTTGTTGTGCTTGGGTATTATTATTATTAAATATACTGTATATATTTTAGGTAGAATTAATTCCAAATAAAGTTCCATTTTTATTTTAAATCAATCCCATACTGATCAGAACACCACTTTTATGAACAATATTGAAGTGATTGTATTGAGTGACTTGCTGGACAAGAACAATGTGGAGTCAGAGTGTTGTTATAACTCAGCGGTCTCTGTTCCCGTGACAACATGAAGCATCGCAGCCTCTCGTGCCAGTGGACAGTTCTCTATCACCTTCACATTCTATCTGGAATGGCACTGTTTTGCTGCTATGAACGCAGGATTTCCCATAAAAATATAAATCATTTTGCCCTCATGTAAGATAAGATTTGTAAAATCCACGGCAGACACAGGTACATGAAAAGCTATCAAATGTATCGTTTGGAGGCTGAAGGAGTCACTGAACCTGATCATTTGGTTACGAAGAGACCGACTTGCCATCATTGATATGAATTGCAATCGCCATTGTTCAAAACATAGACTACCAAAAAAATGGAGAAATTATTAAGATGTTATGAAAGATTTACTATCAAGAGAGCGGCCCGTCATCACATATTATCTCCTTAAACCCTGAGCTTTACACCTCGAGTGTTGCCTTCCTTCTCATTTGATCTATTTTACTTTCTACCAAGTTCAGACTCTTCAGAGTCAGTTTACGTCAACGTCCCTGGGGTTGGAGGGGTTTCGGTGCCTTGCTCATGGACACAGGACTGAAGCTTGGGTAAAAATTAGCTTGAACACGTTTTTCCAGCTTTGAGGACACGCACGCCACCTTTGTTGACAACACCAGACAAATCAAAACCAATACGAGCGTTCAAAGACTTCTAAGACCCCGTGCCAGATGATGTCTTCTTCTTGACTTTTGCAGGCGTAGTGTAGGAATAAGAAATATGTTCCTTTACAACCCCCCCGCAAAAAAACAAAACAAACAAAAAAAAAATAGTTTCATAAATGGTGTCATCCATGGACAGTACCGTGGAAAATAACATCATCTGGAGCCGCCTGGTCCAAGTCTTCACGACGACATCTGCGGTTACAACGCCAGTACCGGCCCTCACAGTTTGGGCTGAAGAACCACCTTAAAAATCACCTTAGCGCTAGTTCAGAGGAGGAGAAATATCGAGAAAAAAAACAAACAAAAAAAATAAAAAACTGGCTTACTCTTACTCTTACTTCTGTAAGAGAGAGAGAGGGAGAGATGGAGAAGGGGGAGAAAAAAATTGGGACCATAAAGCAACTGAGCCGGTCCAAACCTACTTGGAAGCGGCTTTCGGAAACCAACATCTGTAATGGCGGAACCAGCCCATGTCCTGCTCATAGTCCCTGGTCCTGGCCCTGGTCCTGCTCCTAGTCCCTGGTCCTGATCTTGCTCCTAGTCCCTGGCCTTGGTCCTGCTCCTAGTCCCTGGTCCTGGCTCTGGTCCTGTTCCTTGTCCCTGGGTCTGCTCCTAGTCCCTGGTCGTGGTCGTGGTCCTGACCCTGATCCTGCTCCTACTCCCTGGCCCTGGTCCTACTCCTAGTCCCTGGATCTGGCCCTGGTCCTGGCCCTGGTCCCGCTCCTAGTCCCTGGTGTTGGTCCAGGCCCTTGTCCTGCTCCTAGTCCCTGGTCCTGGTCCAATTCTTGGATCTCCCTGATCCCTTCCGGTGACCTTGGACCACGCTCGGGCCAATCAGCCACCGTGCCAACGTCTCAAATGCAAGTGAAAACATTTGCTGCCGTGACAGGAGAAGGATCACAATGCCCCTTTCATCCATTCATCCATCCATCAATCCACCCATCCATCCAATCATTCATACATCCATAAATTCATCCATCCATCCATCCATCCGTCCATTCATCCATCCATCCATCCATCCATTCATTCATCCATCCATCCATCCATTCATCCATCAATACATCCATTCATTCAATCATTCATTCAGCCCCACATCCCTTTTTGGGGGATGGAGTGGGGTTGGGCTGATGTGGGATGGAGGTTTTTTGTTTTTTTTTACCTTTTCAGTGATGGAAGAGTAATGAATGCAACCAAAAAGTGACTTACCTCACCGCCGCCGATTCATGACTTAATACCAAGAAGTTTGTTTGTTCAAAAGCGGTGTTTTTAGTAGGGGGTGGAGGACAAACCACAGCTCATGCCACCTCCTCCACCTTCCCCCAAAATCTCACCTCTACCACCCGACCAACCACACAACCGCTGCCCTTATCCTCCTCCTCTGGCTCTTCCTCTGGGACCCGGGGCAGGAAAGAGGCCTGAGAACCGAAGCAGCCCCCCACCCCGGAACCTCTGAGGCGATGCTTATGGACCTCGACCGCTGCTTCATTCTCTCTCCAATTCTTTCCTTTTCTCACCTTCACTCTTATCATTTTGGCCTTAAACCTTAGCAGTGATAGAAACGCGGGCCTCCATGTAGTTTCAAACCAAATCAACCCGTTCCTATTTTTTGTCAGAAGGTGAATTGTTGTAGGAGGTTATTGTTGTTATTATTGTTGGTTATTGTTATTGTGTTTAAGGTTGATTGTATATTGCCAATTTCTCATTGTTTATTATTTTTTGGGGTTTATTGTTCATTGCATTTTCTTTCTTTGCTTATTGTGCATTTTTTGTTTGTTTTTTTAGAGCCTTTTTTTGTGAATTTTTGGTATATTTCAATTGTTTATTGTTAATTCTGAGGGTTTTTTTTATTGTTATATTAAACTTATTACCATTTCTTCAATTTTTTGTAATTTATAAAAAATATTTTTATATTTTTATTTTATTACTTTACTATCTATCTATCTATCTATCTATCTATCTATCTATCTATCTATCTATCTATCTATCTATCTATCTATCTATCTATCTATCTATCTATCTATCTATCTATCTATCTTCCATCCCTTTATCCATCCATCCCTCCATCCATCATCCACCCATACAACCCTCATCCATCCATCCATCTGTCATCTATCCATCCATCATCCAATCATCAATCCATCCATCCATCCATCCATCCATCCATCCATCCAGCCATCCATCCCGCTATCTATCCAGCTATCTATCCATCCATCCATCCATCCATCCATCCATCCATCCATCTATGCATCATCCATTCACCATCCATCATCCAATCATTCATCCATCAAACAATCCATCCATCCATCCAGCCATCCATCCCGCTATCTATCCAGCTATCTATCCATCCATCCATCCATCCATCCATCTATGCATCATCCAGTCACCATCCATCATCCAATCATTCATCCATCAAACAATCCATCCATCCATCCATCCACCCAACCATCAATCATCCATCCATCCACCTATTCATCATCCATCCATCATGCATCATCCATCCACCCACCCATTCATCCATCATCCATCCATCCAACCATCATCCAATCATCCATCATCCGTCCATTCATTAAGCAACTATAAAGATCATTTTCAAGAGAAGTCCTGTTTATAGAGGCGAAATTATTGTCCAAATATATATTTTACATGTGGAGTTGTCGTCTTGTGTGAGGGACCTTCCAGTCACTGCACCGCAGTGCAGCCCGAGCATAAAGACTCTTTTATTTCTAAAATTAATTGTTTATTTATAAGGGTGGAACCGAAGGTGCTTCGTTAAAAGGTATCCCACGCCTTTTGCTTGTGTGTGTTTCCATCAAAGCTTATAAAAATGTTACCATGTAGAGAACTGGTGCTATAAAAAAAACACTAAAAACACAAAAAAAAATCCCAGAGAAAAAAAAAAGAAATAATAACATAACAGACATTGGAGGTTCATGCATTTTCAATTTGATTTTCAACTTTCCATACGAAACGGCCAAATCCGATATCCCTTCCTCTGGTCTGTGCTCGCATGGAAACATCTGATAGAAATAAAACTTTTCATGGTGTCAGGTCAGATAGCCGTAAATACAGGCTGTCAGAGCAGAGTGGCCCTGCCCGACCCTCACATCCAGACTGGAGGCTGGTCCCAGCCGCGGTTTGGAACGGGATATCACATGTTTAAATACTGCACCGTCTCCCCAAAAAGTGGCTACTGTAAAACAACTCCCATTACAGACTATCGCTTTACCTGTCACCGACTGTATTTCTTCCCTTTCGGCAGCCCAGGGGCATTACAAAATATGGATGAACATGACCATATGGATAGACGGTGATCACTCACCGCTGCAAAGATAGAAACCCCCACTCGCTCGAAAGAAAATAAAAGAGGCAGAGACCAATGGCGTATTTTTTTCATGGATTAAGCTAGACAGGTTTACTGTGCTCTGGCACTGAAGTTTCGGTTGAAACGCCACCGCTTATATCTAACTGTCTTTAACCTTTATGGTCAGTTTCAGCAGGTGTGCCTGGAAGCCTGCAGCAGCTGACGTCTTTGTTGGCATTGGGAATATCAATAAAGTGCTAAGAGAATAGTGTTGAAGTGTATCACCATATGCAGAGCGGTGAATTTTATTAAATTTGTCATGGTGCACAGACACACAGTGGGAACGCTGCCCATATTCTGTTGCCCAGAGTCAGTAGTGTAACATGATGGTGATAGGCCCCCACACACCCACACAGGCCGAGCTTTAGCTATTTTGCCACTCTAGGCAATCGCTCGACGGGGGCAGTCCCCATTATGCACGGTGCATCTTTTGTTCCTTTCAATAAGGAATGGGGTAAAATAAAATAGCCTACATCTAAAATAAAAACACACTGTTTTTTTAAATTGGAGGAATGGGGCAGGGGGACGCACAGCGGAGCACAAATCGCAGGCACCCCTTTGCTGGTGTGCCGATGGGATTGGCCCCTAGTGGCCCCTTGTGGCCACTGGGCCCCGGTGCAGCTGCACCGGATGCACCGTCGGAACTTACACCACTGCCTGAAGATACAAACAGTATATAAAAAAACCAAACGCTTTCCCACAGCTTGTGTGGATGAAGATGTTGTGGGCTGATCTTCCGAAAACACCAGCCTGGCAAACTATGTGGTGAACAACAAACCGGAGAGAAATAGCCCTCAATGCTGACAGACAATGTGCTGAAGAACAAAACGGGAGACTTAGCCCTTGACACTTCCAGAAAATTTGCTGCAGAACAGAAATGAAGATAAATGGCCCTTGGCACCGGTAGACTATGTGCTGAAGAACCAAACAGGGTGAAATAGCCCTGGACGCTGGCAGAATATGTGCTGAAGAACAAATTGGGAGAATTTGCCCTTGCTGCTGGCAGAATATGTGCTGAAGAACAAAAATGAAGAGAAATAGGCCTTCGACGCCGGCCTTGGAAGTTGCCGTGAGTGATTCCACAGGTAGCGGCGTAGGGAGGAAGCCCAGCGTTGTGTTCCTTTCCTCCCCTTACATCAATTTTGCCACTGGGCTGCTGGTGAATGGGAGCCATTTTGAAACATGCAAATGCAAGGCAGCCTCTGCCTGTATCAGCTGATGTGAGTCGGGTCGGTGTTGTTCTTGGCTCGGCCTCAAAGCCCCCGAGGGGAGAGAGAAAGACGCACTGAGAGGCAGAAAAGGTCGCACAAACTTCTACCAACACGATTACTTTACCGACACTTTCCACAAGCTGACGTCCCCCGTGAATGGGTCCATTGTGGGGGTGGGTCCCTGCTTGCAGAAAGAGCCCAGCCTGTCAGGGTCCAGTTCATTAGCACCTCCATCGCTATTTGAAGTTAGCTTTTATTTATCTGGTGCCTAGAGGGGAACCCCTTTCAGATGTATGTAGGTGTGTGTGTGAGTGTGTGTGTGTATGTGTGTGTGTGTGTGTGTGTGTACTGTTTGCCTTTACCTTTACGGATGTACACTACTCTGCAGAATCTACAGGGGGGTTTCCAGAGCAAATTGCTCAAAAGCAAATAAAACTTTCCATGGCGCAATAAAGAAAAAATGTATTGGGGGTGGTGGTGGCGGTGGTGGAGGGAACAGCGGAGACATTGGTGCAGGTCCGAAGGGGGAAAAGCTACCTTGAGAATTGGTTGAAAAAACACATGCACATGGGGGTTGAAATATCGACTCTGACGCTCACTGACCCTGACTCTGTAAATATAAAACAGTCAAAAGGTAAACACGACCTTTCCGAGGTATCTTCTTTTACCGCAACCCCTTTGATGACCGTGATTTTTGTGTTATTTATGAGGGGGGCGGATGCATAAAAAAAAAAAGGAAAAAAAATGAAAATTGTAATGGGTGAACGTCACTTTAATTGAGGCATTGTCCAATGGAAAGAAATAGAGTTTGAAGGATAATTTCAAGGGTTTCAGTGCTCGAAGTTCCACAATGTGAGTAATTCCACTGTCTTATGGGTTTGTTTGTCTTTTTTCCTTTTCTTTGTGATCTGTTTGTTCTCTGGAAGACGTCCCCATCCCTCTGGTCAGACAAAAGTGCCGCGTTGAGCAAAACCTCCACTCACTCTTTATGGTCTGTGTGGGCTGTCCTATTTGTACATGCTTAGAGTAAATTAGACCAGCAGCTGTGCACGGCACTGCACGCTCGGCCATGTTCCATGTTGGGCTCTTTTTTTTTTTTTTTTGTGATAAAAATACGTCTCGGTAAACCTCCTCTCAGCTTGGACTCGGTCAGAAATACGCCGGCGCGTTCCTTTCTGGCACCAAAGGCTTATCCTCCATATTGTGCAACCAGAACGTCCCTTTTCATGTAGAGAGATAGAATTGCAGGAAAATATAAATAAATGCATTTGTTACAAGCCCCTGTTGTTAAAAGATTGTCGTTGTTTTGCCATTTTTGTCGACATATCAAAATTGTGACCAATTCTGCTGTAAAATAATTGTATACAAGATGTATATATGTATACAAATACAATCAGTTTCATTTATGGGAGGCCCTAGAGATGCAAAAAAAAAAATCCTCCAGTCATGGGTTCTCCAAATTTTAGGGTGCAAGCCTAGAGGTGAGTCAATGGAAAAGAGAGTGGCAGAAGGAGATTGGGAGAGACCTGGGAGAGACCAGGGAAAGAAGGGGGGGGGGGGGGGGAGAAGGAGAGCCCACCTATGCTTATAGTTTTTTCCATATTCATGAAAAAGAAACAGCTTTCAAAATTAGGAGAGCAGGGAATGGAGAGAGTTGCACCTGTAGCAGAGAGATGATCTAGTCTTTGGGTGACATCAGTCTTCAGTGCTTGGATTCACCATCCAGTTGGAAGTCAAAGAGGGCATATTTGCACTGAATTTGGCTTTGAAAACCTTCAGAAAGTGCCATGATGTCATAAACGTCAAAGCAAATTTCGCCTCATGTGAAATATCAACATCACACACACACTCAGACACACACATACACACACACACACACACACACACACACATAAACACACCGTGCCTGATTTGCATCAATCAGTCAAGCGCAATTTAATGCCTTTGGGCAGCGAGGAAAAGTAGAAGGCAAATATAATATTCCTGACTGTGTGACAGGAATAAGGAATAGGGCTCAGCTCAGAATCCAGTTCTTGGGGCTAATCTTCCATGATTATAGCCGCGGAAGCCAAAACACACTCGCGTGTGAAAGGGACTCATTTTCATCTGCTGTGCTGGTTGGCCGACAGGAGTTACCTACCTAGCCTCCCTGAGGGAGGAGGACTCCCTCCCCCGACCCGGGCAGCGGGTCTCCGGCACCCCAGGGACTATCCTGGGAGACCTGGACAACATTGGCAAGCGGGGGCGGCTCCGCGGTGTCATTTCTCCACATCGAGCTCACGGACAAAAGCGCGTCTTGTTGTCGCGGGCTGTTTTGCAGGGCTGTGGAAAGCAAAAGGAAAGGAAAAGGAGAAAGGCCGGCCAGAGACCAGATACCAAACAAACCTGGTCCAGCTCACCTGTTCGAAGGCGGGGAGGAGGAGGAGGAGGAGGAGGACGTGGAGGACGTGGAGGACGTGGAGGAACCGGGTGACCAAGATCTGGATGGAAACCATTGCAAATATTTCCCAGCAAAGGTTCTGTGGGGGGAAGAGAAGGAGGAGGGGGAGGAGGAGGTGTTTAAGCCGAGGCCCCTGACCAGGGGAAGCTGGGCTAACTGTAAATGACTCTGACGCCCTCACTTTGTGTCATTTGTTCCAAAGCCGTAGTAAACAGTTTGGTTTACCATCGAGAAGCTCTGTAATGATGCAGGTGCGGGGAGTCGGAACAAGCCGCGGGAAACCTTCATCCCCTCAAAGGCCTGACCTTGCTTCATATATTTTTTTGTATTGTTAGACTTCTTAAATGGTCATGGGAGTAATGAGAATTATAGAGGACAATCTAAGCTGTTGTTGATGAGCAGTCAATCTGTTTACTGCTGTGTCTTAGAAGGAACGCTGCTGGACTCTGCTGAACTTCTTCTCCAAACTACGTCTCAGTTTAGAAGTGTAAGCCACGCTGCAAATATTTGGCTTGGCCACGCAAACTAAATTATATTGGCACAGAACGCCTGGAAATATATATATATATATATATATATATATATATATATATATAAAAAAACAGCAACCTTGGGAACAATTATGCAAAGTGAAATGGCGGTTTAAACCAAGTGCTACTGGTTTTCCTTTTCCATCCAAGACCCCGAAAAAAAAAGGTACAATCCCACATTACCGAAACCAATCTGCCCAAATAAATATGTTCAAGCATTAATCCTTCTATTGGCAGCTCATTTATTTCCCTCCTGGGAGCTTTGTACAGTATAGCTTACAGGTGCTTTGCACTCCCCCCAGAAAAGGCTTGTTTTTTTTGGTGTGTTTTCCTAATTAACAAATGTGGATGGTTATTTAGAAAACACATTTTATATTTTATTTTTGTGTGTCATACTCTATTTGTGTTTTATGTTCTGACAAACAAACAAATACCCTTTTGAAGCATGGAAATACAGGAAGAGCCTATTTTTTAACCTGGAGGAGGATTTATACTGTATATACTAGCCAGGGCTGCCCCCGACTGAAGGTTTTCCTATTTGTAGTCGTAGTAGTCCTCAGTTCAAGCCATTAGTCGACTAACCGTCACAGGTTTATGTTATTCATTTGGTTATTTAAATCTATATATCTTTGGGACATCAGAAAATGGTTTGAGTTCCTGAGAGAGAATGTTATAGCTAAGATTGTTAACACTGTGCTATGTTACAGATAAATACAAAACCTAATTGTGGGGATGGTAGCTCAGGAGGTGGAGCTGGTCGTCCAGTAATCTAAAGGTTGCTGGTTTGATCCCAGGCTCCTCCTGCTAGCATGCTGTAGTGTCCTTGAGCATGACACTTTGATCCTGATGGCTGCATCCATCGGTGTTTGAAAAATTGTAAGTCGCTTTGGATAAAAGCATCTGCTAAATGTGATGTCTAATTGCCAGCCTTTAAAATGTACATTTAATTTCTGAGCGCACAAAGCGAGCCGCCTGTAAATTACCAGCAAAAGCAGCTCTTCAAGCCCTGTTATTATTCTTCTGAATTTGTTGGAACAACCAGCAAGGAGATTAAACATTTATTTTTATTAAAACTAGTGAAAATTTAAAGCCCTTTAGCGTTTCATACACGTGTCCAGCTCCAAAATGGAGTTTCTATTTTCCTGCGACCAACTGAGCTATGAAAAACTTGGTAGACTATTGTTGCTTTCACAGATGCACAATGTCCAGATAATCAGCCCCGGACATTGTCCGGAATTACCCTTTCACACATGCAGCAAAAAAGTTTATATTGTTTATGGCAGATGTGTTTACACGACCTGGAAATACTCTGTTGGGTTTAGACGAGGGGCGGAGCCTGGTACATGCAGGAGGGAGGACGTGACGCAATGACACTGCAGAGTTTTGCAGCACTCCCAAGATGGTGGACTAGGCTACAGACTTATCAGTTGATGGACTTTTGCGTTGATACTCCATGTATTTAGACGTATCCGTAATATAAACCAGAGAGTGGAAAGGAATAATAAAGATTAGATTAGATTAGATTCAATTTATTGTAAAGAAAGCAGAGAGGAGTATGCAGCATCTACGCTCCGTGCACAAAGATGCGCAAGAAGGTAATTAACTGACGTATGATAGAGACGTCATCAACATGCGACACACCCACTCACTTGCTGTGAATGATCCGGACAATATCCTGGTCTGTTTACACATATTGCTCAATCGGATATTATGCAGACTTTGTACGAGGGTACTGGCTGGGTAAAGTCAGGGTGATGTTCAGTCTAAATGATTCAGACATTTGTGTTCACACATACAGCTCCTCCGGGTAATGTCCGGATAATTTCAGGGTTGCAGTTCATGTGTAGAAGCAGTTTAAGAATCTTCTCGTCAACTGATGTTTGGTCGACTATTTGGGGGTGGAAGTACAAGTAATCTTTATGTTTTCGTGGAGCAATCGTCAATGTCAAGAGCAGATATGTTTTGATGTCCAATGGCAGACTCTCAGGCCAAGTTTGAACATATAAACTAATGATAAAAAGACGAACCACAAACAAAACGCTGGAGTTTGTTGACTTAATGTATGGATCCCTGAATGATCTGTTTTTTTTCCTTTCCCTACCGGTTTTGAGCTTGTTTTCATGAATCCTTATCACGGGGTCATTGAGAGCCGCTCTCTCATTAGCCATTGAGGCCCCACCTGCAGAACACAGGAAACAACTCCTTTGCTCTCATTGACATAGGCACTAATGCAGCTAGCCAGCTAGCAGGCTAATACGTTGTGCTAAACTTCAAGCCAGCTTTGTTTGCTCACAGCTGAGGCTCAAAAGAAAGGGAGGACCAGAGCCCGAAAAAGGGCCAGCTTTGACAATTCCCACACAAAGGGAGCACTGTTGGCTAACAGTGAGCGGCCTGTTTCTGGGAGGTTTGCTCTGTTCCTGGGGCCCATTTCATGGAACAGTTAGCAAGGCCAAAGCCTTGCGTGGACTAGAGTGATAGCAAGGCCTGTGGGGGCCAAACCTGGGTCCAGCCCTCAAGCCCCTTCCCTTGGTCCTCTCGCCCGATTCAGAGGCTTTTCACAGGCGAGCCGGGACGCCGGCGCTGCAGGTGTCCTCCAATACAGACTGCTTGTCACATGGGCCGGTGGGGTGATTGACCCAGATGGGGAGCAGTTGTACGGCTTGGATTGTTTTCCTTGACCACAGGTGTTGGTACGCAGGGTAAGTTGGTACCAAGTTGGTAAAAGGTCTCAAGAGATGAGCATTCTTTTTAGGAATGTGAATGTTAAGCCATTTGTAACCTATTGAGAAACAAGCAAGAATAACCTCTTCCCCTTTGGTGTTAGCATATACCATCGCACCTGTTATTTGTGCTATGGTCACTATATAAAAGAAACATGTCCATCAACTCATTCATAATATGCCATGAAATTACACATCGCTGAGCTGCGTTGGAGTTCAACTAGGATGTGGGAGTTTTGAGTGGTCCTCCTGACAAACTATTTGGGAAGGTGTGGTCAGCTTCTTCTTCAGCTTCTTCACTTTAAAGGCAAAGGTTCCAGGCCATCGCTGATGGAGCGATTAACATATAAAAACAATCCAGACCTCAGCTTGAGCTGCAGATCCTATCCTTCAGGAACTTGGACCAGATCGTTCGAGAAGAGGCTTCCTCCAACGAGCTGCGTTTAAAGGCTCAACATTTAACAGTTTCTGCCTTTCGTTGGGTTTTGATTTAGCCCCTAATGGGGAGGAGAGCCTTGAAATATGGCTTCCGTGGTGAGAGAACAGGAGGGAGAGAAAAAAACAAAAAGCAAGTGAGGGAAGGAGAGAGAGGGAGAGAGAGAGGGAGATTAATATCCACGCCTCTCTCTTCCTGACCGCAGAGTGGGCATAACGAGGCCGGCGCCTCAGTGATGTCAGCCCTGAAGCCGGGCCTGTCCTGTAGTTTTCAGTTTGGTTTGGACAGAGCAGGCGTCCTGGCATGCCGGGTTTTGGGAGTTTTGGGAGGACAGGGCCCGGCGTTTCCCACATCACTCAAGGGGCCTCCTGATAGGCGGTCGCACAGGCCAGTAATGACAGGGGCCAGAGATTTAGTATTAAAGTCTAACTTCGCTGCCTTCTCTTGCTCCTGCCTGACGTCAGCTTGTTAAATAGGGGGATGAGAGCATGGCACTGGGCCCCCCCAGTGGAAGGGAAGCTGGAGACCCGTCTTAAATCCACAGCCAGGTCTGGAGGGATGGCCTTGGAAGGTTGCTAAGGAGACCAGTTGTGGACAATGAGAGGAAATTAAATTGAATCTTCCATAAATATTAAGTGAGTCATGTTAACTGGGGACATGTTTATAGGTGTTAGGAACCTTTATGTTGATGTGACTGACTCATATTAGTTTGTTATTCATTGGGGCTTTGTCCCCAAAGAGTTTCACTTTTAGTCTCCAAATGTAGTCTCTTTTAGTTGGCCAAACATGACTTTAGTTACTCTTTGTTCTTTTTGGTTGTTAGACTGTTCTGGCTTACAACCTTTACCATATTATACTTGCTGTAACACAAACAATTTTAGCGTAATTAAATCATTTAAGTTCATGACCAATGAACTCGTTGGGCCAGCTAGATTGCAGGAACACTGGTTTGAAAATGTCCAACAGTCAACTTCTAAAAGAGCCCATTGTTTTTGCCTGTTTGCAACTGAAGCGTACAGGCAATACCCGGCACAACCGGCAACTTTAAAGCAGCCGCTTACCGCACCTGCATCCGCAGATCATCACACCATTGTGGCATTTCGAGAAAGGGCCTGAGCCTAACACGTCCTTTGACCTTCTCCAGCTAACGTAAACTAATTAGGCCGGCTCTGAAAGGAGCGGCCCGCCAATGGATTAATCAGCCTCCACTGATCTGGACTGTGCCCTTCTGGTCTGGCCAACTCTCCCCACTAGAACCTCATTATCTCATGTTTTCAAAGGCGCACTACAACAAATGGTGGAACAGGGTGAAGAGATGGAGGAGGTGGTGTTGCAGGAAGGGGGCTTCCCCCAGTTCCTCTCTTCTCACATCGGACTCAGGGAGGAAATGTCAAGCGTGAAGCGGCGAGAGTGGTCAGTACCGCCTGGTCCGGCGGGCAGCACAGAAGGGGCCTTTGTCTGCTGTCACTTAGCGCCAATTACAGCCCGTCAAAATAGTTTTTCTGCCGCGGGGCGACGTGTTAATGGGCCCGACGTTGGGTGTGAGGAGCGACCCTGTCCACACACACCAACCAGGGGTCGGAGGTTAATAGGACTCCTCTGATGTGGCGGATGAGATTTCTGCAACCTTTTGCTGGAGAGGGAGCGCCCAGACAAAGACTGGAGAATGTGATACAATTAGGCGGACAGCTAACCGTCCCAAATGGAGTTGTTTAGAATTGGGGACTACCGCCTCGGCCCGGAGCAGATGGTGTGCCCGGACTTGGGCCAAACAGGTGCTGGGGGGGACGGTCAAAACCCTGTCCCTGTTCCAGGAAGAAGAAAGCACCCAGGTGAGGACAGAAACGCCGGCCAAAACCAAGACTTTAGTTTGGAGTAAGCGGCAATTAAGAATCCTGTTGAACAAATGACCGCTCTTCTGGACACAAAGAAAGTCCTTTTGTGGTTGTGAAAAGGTCAGAGACCGTCAGGCCTTCGCTGGCATTTACCGTCCAAAATCCGAGCACATGGAGCCAAAGCTTGGCTCAGGCAAGTCTGCACACCAACCCTCCGCCAAGCCTGGAAACTCTTTACCCT
>NC_137189.1:8171940-8209440 GCF_960531495.2 Zeus faber
CTCCTCCTCATCTTCTCCTCTTCCTCCTCTGACTTCCCCTTCCCCCTCCTCTTCCTCCTACTTCCTCTTCCTCTCCCTTCTCCTCCTGCTACTTTTCCGCTTCTTCCTTGATCTTCCTCCTCCCTCTCCTCTTCCTCTTCCTCTTCCTTCTCCTCCCCCTCCTCTTACGCTTCCTCCTCCTCCTCTTCCTCCACCCTCTCCTCCCCCTGCTCCTCCCCCTCCTCCTTCTTCCTCTTGCTCTCTTCTCCTGCTCCTCCTTCTCCTTTGTTTCTCCCTCCTCTTCCTCCCCCTTCTCCTCCTCCTCCTCTTCCTCCGACTTCCTCTTCCTCTCCCTTTTCCTCCTGCTCCTCTTCTGCTTCCTCTTTCTCTTCCTCCACCCCTTCCTCCCTCTTCTCCCCCTGCTCCTTTTCTTTGCCCTCCTCTTCCTCCTCCAGCTCCTCTTCCTCAGTGACCCTCCCACCTCCTTCCCCTCCTCTACCTCCTCCTCCTACTCTTGCTGCCCCACCCTCTCCTCCTCTTCCTCGTCTGCCTGTTTTCTCTCCCCCTGGATCATCGCCATGAAGCCATGAAGGGCTCCATTCACCCTCAAGTTTGCCTCCTCTTCCTCTTCCTCTTCTTCCTGCTCCTCTTCTTCCTCCTCTCCCTCTGCCTCCTCCTCCTCCTGCTCCTCCTCTTCCTCACCTGTCTGTCTTCTCTCGCCATGGATCATCGCCATGAAGCCATGAAGGGCTCCATTCACCCTCAGGTTTGCCTCTTCCTCCTCTTCCTCCTCCGCCTGCTCCTCCTCCTATTCCTCCTCCTACTGCTTCTCCTGCTGCTCCGCCTCCTCTCTCGCATCCTGGAGAAGGTCATCGCCATGAAGCCATGAAGGGCTGCATTCACCCTCAGGTTCGCCTACTGATGTCGCAGCCAGCTTCACTTCACTGATGGATGCGTCCACGGAAACACACACACACACACACACACACACACACACACACACACACACACACACACACACACACACACCTGTGCCAGACTCAAAGTGTGTGTAGTGCCCGGCAGAGGAAAACCTGTCATGACATCACCCGGGTGGGGGGGGGGGGGGGGGTGCAGCAGGTGCAGGGCCGGGACAGGAAGTGAGTCACAGGAAGCTCGGGTGCGGTGGACCACGCCACGGCCAGTGACAGACTGTGGGAGAGCGTGGTGGCGGTGGTGTTAGGCACACACACACACACACACACACACACACACACACACACACACACACACACACACACATACACACACACACATACTAAACCATTAACAGTCTGGTTAATGTCGCTGCCCTCCAGAGCAGTGACTGCAGCGAGAAGGACTGTTTTTTAATTGCCTGTGTAGTTCCGCGTGAAAAAACACATTAAAATTTGTGATCGTTTATATTTCACCCTCTATGGGGTAGTCATAAACTATTTTTTCACATTTTTATTTATGTTTTTTTGTACGATTTTTTAAAAGAGGAATTCTGTATTAAATTCTGTATTTCTATATTTTTTTATTTAAAGGGGACCTATTATGCACTCACTATTTCAGTGCTTGTGCACATACATTAAGGTCTCTGATGGGTCTACTAACATAGACTGTGAAATAAGACAGCACAGTCAGTTTATTGTGAGCTGTCTGTTTCAGAAAGCATGTGGTGGAACAAGCCGTTCAGATTTGCTGCCCTAATATACGTCATTGCAGTACTATATGTCACTTCAGTCAAATTAGAACCGCCCTCCATCTGAGTAACTCCACCCACAGCTGGAGTGTGACCGGATCTGCTCGCATCGAAGCAAAGAGTTAATCATGGGAAGTGCTCTGTTGGCTGCAGAGACCAGCACAAATCTTTCCAAAGAAAGATATTTCTAATTAGAATGAAACAAAAAAAAAAAACAAGCCCTGCCGTATCCCGCCTGCTCCTAGTTCCACGCTGCTTCGGACACCTCGGTGAAAGTCAGAACAATCTTTTAAATGAGGCCTTGTAGATCGAATATGAGTGAAGATTCAGAAACTGGATTGCTTATTCCTCACCTCACATTTGTTCAGACTCAGATTATGGTGGACTGAAGGTGAAATCAGTGAATGTTTACAGAGAAATACAACAGATTGTGGAGTAAAGCGCAAACCCCATTGGCTCACAGAACTTGCAACCTCAGAAAAGCGGCTCCTCCCACTTTAACAGAGTGTCAGGAACACGATGGATTTAAAGGCATGTTAGAATGGCTAGAATGCACAATCTGAGTAGTATTTTCAGCAGATTTTTCAAAAAAAATCAAAAACATGTTTTGGGGACCTCAGGATGCATAATAGGTCCTCTTTAAATTTAGTTTACATTTTTTTTATTGAAATGTGTTTTATGTATTTAATTTGAACGGTTTATTCAAATAAAATGTATTTTATTAGATTAAAAATTATTCACATACTTTAACAAAGCACTTTGCAATATTCATTTGATTTCTTACACTGATCGTAACAAAAACAAATTGAAACCAAGCTCATAGATGTGCCATGGATGGATGAATGGATGGATGGATGGATGGATGGATGGATGGATGGATGGAAGATACGGTGCGTGTGTCCTTGACCATGGCAGCGCAGAGGTTTATACCAAGCTTATTATAGCTAATGAGAAAAGTGTGGGGGGCTGGACCCTGTCCCGTACCACCCAGGGAAACCAGAACCCGGTTCCCATTGCCGGCTGCATCTGGAAGGAGCCTCCTGCTAATCTGTTCTAAGTCCAAAATATTCAGCACCAGCTTGTTCCCATAGACCACCGAGCGTGGCCCCTAAATTCCAAATTCCATCCCATCACAGGTCCTCTTTCATAGTTTAGGGATCAACCTGATGCGTGGCGGACCGGTGTTTAAGGGCCGGAAAACCCGGCACATATTGGTACCTTAAGGGGTTGTTTCTATGACCCCGATAGGCTGAGGATCGTTTTAGAAGGTGAACATCATAGAATTACCTTCTAAACAAATACATACCCCATGGAAGTTTGACAGAAATCCAATATGATACCCACTTATAAACCCAGAGTCCCCCTACACCTTCACATACTCGATGATCCCTGCACCTTCAAAGCTGCAAACGATACAAGGTAAGGTCAGAGCCTTGTGGAACAGTTGGGAATTTTTGCAAACATATTGTTGCCATCTACTGGCTGAAGAAAGATGGAAATAGCTGTAGCAACCCGCATCAGGTTCAAATCCTTGATGACGGCCTTCAGGGCAGTCACTGGATCTGCACCACACACATTGCAACACGTATCAGGCCACAAGCCCCAACCCGCTCTCTGAGGTCTGCAAATGAGCGGTGGCTGGTGGTGCCTTCACTGTGTGGGATGAATTCTCGATCCAGACTCTTCTCCTGCGTGGAGCCCCAACGGTGGAAGCCTGTTACGCTCCGCAGAGACACTCACAACCTCCATGAAACACCTGAAGACCTGAAAACCTGATGCTACTGTATTTCAGCTATGACAACATATGAGTTGATGATGGTGTTGACTAGTTTTATGTTGTTGTATTGACATAATGCCCTAACAACATAACAGTACTTATCATGTTGTACTAATAAATCCAAATTATATTGTCATTTTTTTAATAATTACACAACTTTTTATTCTTGCAGCTATCTTGCAATTGTATCTGGTTGAATTTAGAAACAGGTGCTCAGCCACTTAAATTTGAGGTTGCTCCAATGGTCGATGTATGCTTTGATTGTTTCTAGCAAGTTCTAGTTTCTAGTAAGTTGATTGGTTCATGAAAGTCGCTTTGGACAAAAGCATCTGCTAAAGGAATTAATGGAAAATGGATATAGAAATATATCTATTCAATTCTCTACTCCCAGTGAAGATGCATGCCAGTGGCTGCCGAAACCCAATTTCAGGTCAGTGGGGAAGGCATTGAAGGTTTCAAGGTACGGTAGTTAAATTGTTTCATAGACGGTCAGGTATGGCTTGAAACAGAAATTGCAGTCACCAGACTTGGAAAATGTTGGTGTGGAATGTACTGTATAATAAAGGGGAAGCATCTAATAAATGTCAAGGGCGAACCAAAGAGATGAGATTCAAGCTCCAGTTTTTCCTTTTATTATAGGCTGCGAATAAAGAACATATCTCTTCTGAAGTTGTCGCGTCTGTTTGGGATTGGAGATTTACAGTTTGGGAGATTGACATTTATTCAGGCCTGCACACTGAGGGATGTCATGTTATCTCCATCCCATTGATCTCTGTACTTCCTGCTAACGAACATGGAGGACCCAGCCCTGACCGCTACTCGGCACTTTTCAAAGCTTTGGGGTGTGAGGAGGAAACGCCCTTGGGAAGGCTACAAGGATCAGATGGGTCCACCACCCCCAACCCACCGGCCCTCCGTCCCAAACCCTCCACCCACCCACCCCTCCAACCAAGCTGTAACCACCAGAGGAGTAAACAGAGGGCTGACCTCAGATCAGTTTTCCAGGGGGCGAGTCCAGCCTCGCAGCCTGTGTAAGAAGGAGTCCATATGTGGTCCACATGGAGCTGCTTCCTGTATCTTTCTGCTCTTTGGACCAGAGCCAGCACCACGGAACTTGCAAAAGAAGACGAAAATGATTTATGACATTGTTTTGGAGACAGATTTTTCAATTTTAGGGAAATGAAACTGATGAAAAGTTTCCCCGGGTCGTTCCTGCATAGTACAGTTACATTTAAAATTGGCTGAGTGTGAGTGGCTGTGTGACCAAACGACCAGAATTGTAATTATTCTCTGTGCTCTCCCATTTATTTTTTCTCTTTCTTTCTTTCTTTCTTTCTTTCCTTCTTTCTTTCATTCCTCAGTCTACTATCAATTTCCCTTGCCATGAGAGTTCAGATGTCACAGCGGAGGAGAGAGAGGAGTGTCCTGGGACCAGAGAAGAACCAAACCATCCAGTCGTGGTGCCAGGAGGTCGTGTTTGTCTCCTCTAACGTTTCATTCCCTTGTTCCCTGGAGTATCATAAAAACAGCTACTAGAGCGTAGCTATTACACTACACTGCCACCACCTAAGTACGCCAGGTCTCTAACTGTCATTCCCTGCAACGCTTTCGTGTTGTTGCTCGCCAGGTGGCGCCGTGAACAAATTTCCACTTGAAATACATTAATAATGGAAACGAGCGCTTGGGTTGCAAGGTCAAAATTGCAAGGCTGCACTAATTCATCAAATTTATCCGTTCCAGCCAGAAAAGCAACTCTGTCTTCATCAGAACGAGTGTCACGCTGAGAGCGAGAACTATTAGTCGTGGTGAAAGGGTCGACCCTTTTTTTGACGAGTCATTCCGTAAAAAGAGTGGCTCCATTTTCCTACTCCTGGTTTGTTTGGTTGAGTTGGTGGAAGGCGTGGTGAGCGAGGGAGGACTTCCTGAACCATGAATGAGAGTCAGAAAAGTCTGTCTGAGTAACAGACTTCTGACAGAATTCTGAATGGAATTCTCATAAAGATCCTTTAATTCTCTCAAAAGTATTTATTTTGGTGGAATGCAAAGTGTATATCAGTCTCATTCTATATTATTTACACCAAATAAATATATATATTTTTTGCCTTGGACTTTAATTTAGTCAGTTTAGTCATTATTTTAAGCTTGTGAGTCAAACTTGCTTGCCCACTCTTTTGTCTGAGTGACTCCAGACTTCTGAGTCATTTCAAAGACTTGTTCGCTACAAATGAATCGTTTGCGAGTCTTGCATCACTAACTATCAGATGCCTATAATAATAATAGCACTGTTGTATTGGTTTGTTATGTTGTTTTTCAAGTGGTTAACAGGATAGTGGTACAGTGCCGTGGGATTATTTCATCGTAAAAAGTGTGCCGTGGCAGAAAACAAAACCTTGGGAAACACTGATCTATAAGCGGATCTATACAATGTGGTTGGAAGGAAAAGGCCCTCAAACGTATCGGCCGATGTACTAACATCCCTACAACAGTCGTTCTGGAAAAGTAATTTCCATATTTGCTCTGCTTCTGAATCTGTGGACGCGGGGCCTGTTTGATGTGTTCAGAGCTGCTGCGCAGATGCCACAGTCTTAACTATGCTGGACGTCATCTCGCTCCACTGTTCTCGGAAAAACAGAAACACGCACACACACACACACACACACACACACACACACACACACACACCACGTGCAACCTCCTCTAAAATTAGTGTGTGGCACATGAAGGAGAAAAAAGACGAACGAAGCGAGGGAAAAAAAGACTCGCAAGTGGCCGGTGTCACTCCCTGCACGCTGGTGCTCGGCCAGTTGGTGTTTGCCCTACGGCGACTCATCAAAGGTGCACGGTTCACGCCGCATACTTTCCAAATCTGGACCGGAGAAGAAATCTGGAAATCAGATTTTTATGATTTTTGTGTGTGTGTGTGTGTGTGTGTGTGTGTGTGTGTGTGTCTATTTGGAGCCACGGATCGTTTATCTATTTATTTATTAATTTCTGTCGGTGCGGTTCGTTGTGAACGAGCTGCACTGCTGAGGGCCAGATCCTGAGTCTCGTCGATTGTATGGTTGCTCCGCTGTCTGTTTGTGCGTATACAAAGAGTCTTGAAGAACACAATTAACTGATTTAACAGATGTTTCTTGGGTTTTTTTCTTTTTTGGGGGGGGGGTAGAGGGAGGGAGGGGAAAAATCTGTTCTGTTCTGAGAGAGTGACTTTTGCAGAGGTCTGTGGAGCAGGTGAAGCCAACGTTGCCAGAAACGGCGTATTGCAGCGTTATGCTTTTCCAAATGAATATTGTCTTGGAGAACGCCCAAAAGGTCCAAAAATAAATAAAAAATTCCACGCTGGGTTCCGTGCACTCCGTTTCCAAAACGTCTGTCTACGGGTCATGGACAGGACACGGACACTGGAATCGTGGACACTTCCGTCCATTTGCACTTTAAACCGCTCAAAGTCCGTGTTGGCGTTGATGATGAGCCTGGAAGTCAGTCCCTAATGTCCTGAGATAATAGCTCCCTATTACTTTGACCTTTGACCCCGGTGAGAGGTTTTAGGAGGAGTGGTTGGTCCCCCGGGGACACCCCACCACCTCTGATACTAACCCCGGGCTCGAAAGCAAGAGAAACCTCCATGTGAGAAGCAGTAAGGAACTGGTAAGGAACCAGTGAGGAACCGGTAAGGAACCGGTAAGGAACCAGTACCAGTAACCAGGTTTAGCTGGGATGGGGCAGGGGGCACAGGAAGTGAGGGGTTGTTGGAGCACCCACCCAACGCTACCCCAGGATGTGTCACCCGCCATGGGAGCAGTATTTCCAAGCCGACCCAATGAAAGGTTTATGTACTCCAGCTATAAAGGCAAACCACTAAATCTAACACTTTTTTAACACAGGCATCCCACCTCCCCCTTCCCCCTCCAAATATTTGGCAGTAACCATTTTTGGGGGGCGCATTTGGCGGCGTTTAACGTTTTTTCAGGCAGATTTTTATCAAATGTTCATTATAAGTGTACCAGGGGAAGTGACTTCCTCCTGAAGTCAATTAAAAAATAGAGGGTTTTTCGGGCGCCTCTACTGACGTGGGGGAGTTGCGGGGAGCCCATGTGGTGTGGTCGGGTGGGTGGTGTTGTGGGGTGGGGTGGGGTTTGTGGGGGTGGGGTACACACAAAAAGAAATGGACACCAGATGGGATGGGGGGGGGAGGGGGGGGGGGGGCGGGGGGCGGATGCAAGGTAAAATAAAATAACACATGCAGAAGATTGAAACTGAAATGTGGCGGTGGAGTAAAAGGGGGAGGAGGAGGGGGAGTAAAGCGGGGAGGCAGGGGTGGGAGGAGAAAAGAGGGATGGGGATGGGGTGGAGGAGTAAAATAAAATGATGGCTGGGTTGCATCATTTAGATGGATGGATGCTCTCCATGTGTTTTGGACATGCTGTTATTCTCCCATAATGTGTTGGCTCAAAAATTGCCGTCACACTGAAATTTTGAAGAAACAAAAAGAGTTTTGACATTCTTTTGTCTTTTTTTTTTTCTTTTTACCAACCCTGGATACAGTCTTGCAGCTCCGTCTGAAATGTTTTGATTTACAAATCCTCTCTATATACGAGCAACAAGCGTATCTTTGTTCGATGCACATTTGTTTCTTTCTCTTTTTTTTTTATTTTTAAGTCAAAAAGCCCACCAGGAAACCCCGGAATAGATGATTGAAAAAACAACCGCGTTGGTTTTCCATGCAAGCGAGCGTACGCATGTGCATGTGTCTGAGATTGAAAAACCAACATTCCACGGTCCCGATGTGCGCTCACATTAAAAAAAAAAAAAACACAAAAAAAAAAACACACAGAAATAAAAAAAACAACTCATTTCTATTTAGAGCCTTTAGCGCTGCCTTGTGTTTCCTCCTCCAAACCCGGTTCTAATGCAAACACAGCAGAAAAGGCAGTCGGTGAAGAAAAAACCCAAAAACTCTCCCTTTTCTTCCCAGATTCTCTTTCCCACTCTCATTATCTGATCTGCTATTATGGCTGCAGCATAAATTTGTCATCTCTTTCGTCTGTTTTCTTTTGGGGGGGGGGGGGGGGGGGCGCGATCACGACGGGTCTTATGGGGTTTAAAGATATTAACCATGACCTCGCTGAGGACACTCAATGAGTTTTTGTTGTGGAATGCTGTATTTGTCGCATTGCGGTTCATTTAATGAGCCGCTATTTTCCCCAATGTCCCCCTGTGGCCGCGTCTACCACTGTAGCCCGTGACGACGGCAGGCAGGTGTGTAGTTCGTTTAACCCCAATGAATCACAGCGGCCGTAAAAAGCCGCTTCCGTTCCGTTATTTTCTGTGGCGAACCACCGGCGGACGTATAAAGGTCCTTGGTGACCTTTTGCTTCCTCACCAGCCCGGAAAACGCCAGGCGAAGCAACTCGCTCCGCGTGCCGTCGTGTGTCCCTCGAGAAAAACAGGACAGTCACAACTGTAAATGACAATGCTTTGAATGTGCAAAACCATCGGTGTTTTCCTCGTCCTATCCCGGGAGTCTTGAGGAGGAGCTTCCCTACCGACCCCACCTTAACAGTAACACCACGCTAAAGTTACCTCCGGGACGTCCCACGTCCTCCGACGCACTTCATTACATCACCCTGGAAGCCCGTCCAGGCTCCCTGTCAACTACATATAACCCTCTAAAGCTCGTATTGTTGTTGGTTGCATTCAGCCATCGGAGTCGATTCTTGGGAGCGCAACCGGAGCATCTGGTCTTCTCGGTTTTGGACCATTCCAGGTCCTCAAAGATTTCCACCCTTCCACCTCTCTAACTCTCCACCTCTCTACCTTTCCACCTTTGCGGGTTTTGTGCTCCACCGATGCGATAAACTGATACGTCTGATTTTACGATAAACCAGCTACCTCCGGGTTGTAATCACAGAGCCGCCAAGCCTCACGCTTTGACCGCGAGACTCACGCGCATCGACCAGTTCACACGCTTCGCGCCGCGCCTCTTATTTCTCACACTGAGAATCCCGAAACAAGTCAAATTGCTTTTTTTTGCTTTTTTTTTTTTAATTCTACGTATTTCCTCACTTGCACTTTCTGGGTCCCCGTCACTGTTGGCGTGGTGAACGTGAGATTCGTCTCGCATGCACGTTCCTCCAAAGGAACAAATAGTGTTTTTATTTTAGATGTATTTAATTCCTAAGTGAACGAAGCAAAAAAAAAACAACCTGTGCTTCCCCTGCCGCGTCCTGTGTCACGTGTGGCAACTTCAACTTTGCGATGAGTAAACCTGATTGTTGACTCAAAATATTGGGAAGGACTTTTACTTTCTGAACCTGGATGTTCCACCTCTGCTTCTTTTTCCTGAGCCCGTCCGCTATGACTCAATAAACACTGGCATTTATTGGCAACTGATTGTTTTTTGAAAATTGGGAGCAAATAACGTGTTTTTTTTCCACGATAAATACACATCATTTATTTACAAATAAAGTGGTTATAATAGAAATAAATACAAAATAAAAATCTGAGCATTATTATACTTCATGTGGTATTGCACCCATTTCGAAATGTACATCAGAAATACATTTTCAAAACCAGTAAAAGGGATATTCCTCCGATTAAAATATTTATTTTTTTCCCAACATTAAGTAGACATAAATATATTCATATATAGTGTTTTTTCTTCTTCTTCTTCTTCTTCTTCTTCTTCTTCTTCTTCTTCTTCTTCTTCTGCTTCTTCTTTTTCTTCTTCTTCTTCTTCTTCTTCCACAATAGCTCTGTTCTGTTTTGTGTTTCTTTCATATAAATAAAAGTCTTCATTGGGAAACCGGGTGTCCATAATAACCTCTTTTTTTAACAAGTCTCTTCAGTCAGTCTTGTCTTTTCCTCTCTTTATCTTTCCATTCCCTCCGCCCCTCTCATCGGCAGCCGCAGCCCTCCACCACCATGTCCTGGTAGTTCTTCAGGATCACCTTCTCATATTCGTCCAGATAGAGCAGGGAGATGGGGCTGAGCTCCGTGGGAACGCAGCAGGCCCTGGGGATGTTGGAGTTAACCGAGTTCACCAGAGTCTGCACGATAGCGTGGTTGGTGGAGTTGAGGTGGTCCGCCAGCGGGAAGGGGCACTCCCCGTGGCAGTAGAAGGCGTGGTAGCCAGGGGGCGCCACTATCCACTCGTTCCAGCCCACGTCGCTGAAGTCCACGTAGAGGGCATGCCGCCGGCAGCTAGCCTTGTGCTGGTGCTTCCGGCGCTGTTTGCGCGGCGCTGCCTGGCGCTTCTCACGCCTGTGGAGGACGGCGTCTCCACGCCCATCGTGGCTGTAGGTCACCAGCAGGGGGCGTGCTTGGGGCCAAGAGTCCTGGTCCTGGTGCAGTGACCGGCTAACCCTGACGTGCCTGTTCTGCCTGCTACGCCTCTGCGCATTGTCCCCCTCGCCCACGCCCTCGCTCTCACCATCCTCGGGATGAAGCACCTCCACCACGAAGCCGTGATTGTGGCGCCCCCCGCTGGTCCACTGAGCCACTGCGGGACTGACGTCGAAGCTCTCCCAGCGGCTCAGAGAGTCCTGCACGAGCCGGGTGTCCAGGAGGCGCGTCAGGGGTTCTCCGCTGGCCACGCCGGGGGGTCCGAACACCTCGTAAACGTTGATCCTGTGGAAGTTGCCGCCAGCAGCACCAGCAGTGCCCTCAGTACCAACGGTGCTGTTCCTAGAGCTGCTGCTGCCTCTGGTGTTGGTGTTGGGGATGGAGGAGGTGGGGGATCCTCCCATGACCTGGTCCCGGAAGATCCGCAGCTCTGCCGAGGTGACGAGCTCCCCTCCAGGGATCGAGGTGAGGTTGAAGTAGAACTGCTGTGTGGTTCTGCCCTTCAGGCTGGCCAGGGCCTCCATGGACTCTGCAGGACACAGAACCACACAGTGTGAGGAGATGGGGGATGTGAAAGATGTGTCAAAAGGTTTAGGGACAGTGGGAGAAGACAACTCTCACAACCATCTTCTACCACCACATACTGTAAGTGCAAGCAAGTTATCTATCATATCTCATATATACTGTATCTTTTTGGATATACGTATCTCACATTGAGCCGCCAGATAGTTGCATTCTACAATTTATAGATTTGTGACTTCATGTGATGGCAGGGGAATTGTGATAATGAAGAGGACGATGATCTTACAGCACTATTAGCGTCAATGCTCCTAAACTTATGAGGGATCAAATGTCAGGAGATCAAAGCAGTGGACTCCCATTCATTGATAAGATCAGGCAGAGGAGCAGGGATCTTATCTCCCGGTGTGCATGCTAGCCAGCCTATAAATGCCACACTGAGTAAGGCCATCTAAGTTCCTCCTCGTATGGCAGAAAGACACCTCAACGGACTGGGGGGGGGGTCTAGGTAATTGTGCCCAGGATCAGTGTGGCTGTACGCCTGTTGCTGGTTAGAGTAATCAACGATCCATCACACACAAAGACCGATATGCCGAGAACTCTGCTGGGTCTGAAATTAATTTTTCATGGTTTTAAGGCGGCTCTATGGTGGACTGCATCAAATCTTTACTTCCTCAAAGTGATTAAAGGCCTCTACTCTACTCTATGGTTCTGTGATATTATGACAACTGGCGTGGGTAGAGCAGAAGATTGACTTTTGGGGTATTTTAGAGGAGGCATTCCATCTCCACGCGAACATTAGTGCCATCTTCTAGTAGCACCAACATAAATATACAATATACCAAAAATACATCCATGTCTGCTGCAGTTGGCTCTTTCCATCTCCGCGAAAACACATCCCCCTGAACTCCATCAAATTTTGCGTTTCGGGTAAATCATATTTGTTTGACTAATTCCGTTGCTATCGCTCCTTCATGGTGCACGGTACTGAGCGTCGATGTTTCCTCACTGCGGTCTTTCTTTGAACTTTTACTTTACATCGATGATAAATGACAAACAGATAGACTTCTTTTTTTCCCTCAATCTGTTTGGTGTGGTGAAAGTAAACACAAACTTTGAACTCCAGAGCAGCATTTAGGAAATTCCACCTCCTCTCGCCCTAAAAAGCCTAAACCTCCCGACGGCACAAAGACCTCAATTAGGCCTATCGCTCCCTCATTTGATGTGGGAAAACCCCTTCTCCCTCATTCCCTAACCTCCCTCCCCCATCCTTTCTTTCTTTCTTTCTTTCTTTCTTTCTTTCGTTCTTTCTTTCCTTCTTCAACCCCAATCCCCAAATCCCCGTCACCCTCTTTTTTTGTCCCAAATCCTCTTTTTTCGGTCACTCCCTCTCAACAGCCCAATGTCTTCTCAGAACTCTCTCTCTCTCTCTCTCTCTCTCTCTCTTTTTTCTCTCTCTCTCTATCGCTCTCTCTCTATTTATATATATATATATCACTCTCTCTCTCTCTCTCTCTCTCTCTCTCTCTCTCTCTCCCGCTTGAGCGGGTTAAGGCTTGTCCCTAAAAATTGCAAACCACAGATATGAATGTATCAACATTCCTAATTTATTTTTCACGCCGTGTGCCAAAACTAAAGATAACGGCTAATGTCGACTCATTCATCATGTGTCGGGCGAAGATGTTCTGATCTGCCGCTGGAAAGTGTTTTGTTTTTCTTTGCTTTTTGGGGGGTAAACCATAAGCGAGTGAAACTTAATTATCTCTGTGAAATGAAATACCGACACGATGATGGGATGATGGACGGGCAGTGCAGGCTTTGATCTTCTGCCCTTACAGCTGAATCTACTACACGCTTAGTACAACAACAGGGTCAACCCACCAGCAACCTAGCAACTTTCTTAATTTTAACGTATTTATTTCTACTTTCTTCATTTTTGGGTGAAACGCCCCCACGTGGAGTTGCTCTAGTCTAGAACTTGCCCCCCCCCCCAGGCTGCAATGTGTCAGAGTGGCCACCGGGTGTCGTTCACTCTGGGTGGTTCTCTGGAGGAAAGCCAAGCAACCACTCAACCACCACCACTCTTACTCTGACTCACCCCTGGTGGAAACTTCTTCCCCACTCAAAACACTTAGGACTCTATATATATATGTATATAAATAGGATGTATAGGACTGTGCAAAATATAGATCCCTATTGATCTTGTATCTGGTGTAATAATAAAAAATATATACTAATAAGTATATACTAAATATACTAGAATAACACTGTTATGACACTGTAGAAACAATTAAGCAGGTACATAGAAATATTTTTGACCTAATATACCTATACCAATCATTTATCCTGTGCAGAGAATCACACTTTGTATATTTTGTATATTTTTATATTTTTGGGCTATTTCTGTTCTGTATTTTTGACTATTTTGCAATTTGGTTACTTTTATTTTCACTTTTTCAGACTTTTAAACTCTTATTTTATGCTAATTGTCTGTAGAGAAATGCATCAATAAACTGAATTCTGAATCAGGATAGGACAGAGGGGGAACAATTGAAATTAAATAAAATTGGAGATAAGAAGCTTGATGATGATGATGATGATGATGATGATGATGAAGGGCTCATCATCACAATTATTGGGAATAAATGGAAGAAAATGTGTTTTGTCATTTCTATTTCAATTTTGGGTGTCATTGTACTTACAATTGAAATAAGAAAATACAAAAACTACTAAATACAATTATTTCCATCATGCATCAAATGAAAGAGATGACACATTTTGAGTTTCTGGGGAAGGAGGAAAATGAGGTAGAAATTAAAAGGCTAGGCTCATAAAGTGCATAAACTGTAGGAACTGTATGAACTAAGCGGGCAATTATGGCGTTATATATTATTGGAACGTGCGTAATGCACCGAGCCGGACATTTGAAAAGACTAAAGGTGCTACAGCCTCCCTCCCTCCTCCTCCCTCTCTCCCCCCTTCAGAGAGGAATAATTTCAGTCCTGTTGGAAGTGACTCAGAACCCAGTCTGACACCGGGGCTCTGTCATAATGTCATGTTCGTGCCTCGCTGAGGGAACGGGGGGCGATGACTATCACCTGCGCCGAGGTGCGCCCCGCCGCCCTTTATCCTTTATGCCGCTCTGCTGTTGCGTGTCTGGAAAAACTGTTTTCGGAGCACCACACAAACACCATCAATTATTAAGAAGCAAATTACCCAGGGACACCACCATCATCCAACCGTGGTGTTTGGCTGCCTGTTGCAGCAACAACCAAAGGAATGCTTCTGGGTTAAGGGGGTTGCATCACTGCATACTTCATGGATTACAGTGTCATTTATTCCTCGCTTGTCTTTAAAAATCGTTTGCAATAGTTTTATAAAAGTGATTTTTCACTTATTAGGAAGGTGTAATAACCGTGACGCGTGACACGCGATAGTAAAGGCTGCAGATCCTCTCTGAGTCATGGGTAAAACACAGGTTTCGGGGGGTGTCTGGGACTCTCCAGCTGACAGGTAAGGCAGTAGTGATGAAAGGTTCGACTCTTTCTTTGAGATTCGGTTCCTGACGAGTGACTCAGTAAAAGGAGTCGTTCTATTTTACGACTCTTCGTTTGTGTGACTCACTTTGTGTACACGGGCGAGCGAGGGAGGACTCCCTGAACCATGAACGAGAGTTCACCAGTGAACGCCTGTCGGCCCGGCTGAAGTTACTGAGTCACGAACTAAACAAACAAACAAATAAAACTAACAAACAAACAAACAAACAAACTCTTTTGCTGTAGTAACTCCCGACTCCAGAGTCAGTTAAAAGCTTGTTCACAATGAGTGAATCCTTTGCGAGTCTTGCATCGCTAACACAGCATGGCACTCAAAAACATGAGGCCTGGGCAGACGGACTGCTTTTGGTGTCTCGTTCATTTTGAGTCAGTAAAACTAAATGTATCGAGTTTTTCGGATTCCGTTTTTTTGTTTTTTTTCCTTGGATTGAGTGTTACGCACACTTTAGGCCAACAGAGGGCATGGGGCAAGCAAATACATTTAGCTATTGAGGTAGTCTATGTCCGGTTTAATTTACAATGTAGTATTATTGACAGACTTTGGATATTATTAAAGGTTTTTAGATCTAAGTAAACTTTATTTATCACACGCCTACCGAGAACAGTGACAAAGTGCTTCACCAGAAACAAATGAAGAATGTGGGAAGAGACCTTGGAGTGGGAGGAGGTTCCATTGAAGCAGTAGTACCACTGCAGACCCGGTACCGTTTTGATTTTGAGAACGATCCTTTCAAAATGAAATCGCTCATTCATTTTTCGACCGGCCACAATACAAAACACACATACCTTCGTGGTGAAAGCTCCTGACGGTGTTGGCTCGGCTGGCGGCCCTCTCGGCATGCCTCCCCATGCTCCGGGGCCTCTTGCCGGTGCCCTGGTCGGCCGCATACATGCGGTGCAGCTCCACCATGTACTGCGGCACCACGGCGTGCCGGCTCGGGCTGGGCCGGCGCTTCAGGCCAAACATGTTGAGCAGGCGGATCTCGAACTCGCTGAGGAAGCCCTCGGTGGAGCGCTCCGGGGTCTGCTTGCCCGACTCGGACTCGGCGTACCTCCTGCGGCCCACCTCGGGGATGAGCCCCTCAGCGCCTCCCAGCAGCACCTGAGCGAGCAGCAGTACCATGAGAGAGCGCACCACGGCGACCATGATCCGTCAGTCCCTGCAGGAGGTGGAGAGGGAGAAGGGTGAGTGAAGGTGCAGGCGCAGGTGCAGGTGAAGGTGCAGGTGAGGGTGTAGGTGTAGGTGTCTGGATCTGGAGTTGGGGGTTTGACAGCTGGAGCAGCGGGGGCTGCTCCGGGATGCCTCCATACAATTATGAGGAATTATGGAGGTTAAAAACTCACTTTGAAGTCGAGAACAAAAACGGGGAAAAACGCCTGCACTCCCGCATGCATCCCATGCGGAAGAAAGAGTTTCTGAATGTATATTTAGTATACATGTACGTGTTCTCAATTAATGCACTGAGGTGGTGTTGAATTTAAAGCGCTTAAGTTGTACTTAGTGTGTTGGAAGTTGTACTTAAGATCCCCCTAAATATTTTAAAACCTTTAACAAGTTAACATAAGTTTAAGTTCCAGTAAAGTTTTTCATATGTGTACTTACACTACACTGACAGGATATTAATGACAATAGTGTACAGTACAATAGTACAGTAAAAGCTGTACTTTAAATTAGTACTTCATGTAAATAAGAAGTAGAACCAAAAATAATCACTCGTAAAAAAAATTAAAAATGGTAGAAATCTACTTTTAGCGTGTTAAAAATATACCTTGAGGGTGGAAAAAAATAGACTTTATTTCCACTTGTGGTATCACTTCCAAGTTCTGACTGAGACAGGAGCTGGATGTGAACATCACAGGAACCACAACACGAAGATGTATATCAAGGTGAGGGAAGTTATGAAGGACATGAGTCGAAGAACAAGAAAAGGAAAAAAAGAAAAAAGAGAGAGGGGGTGGGACAGGAAGAAAGAGAGAGAGAGAGAGAGAGAGAGAGAGAGATATCAAAGTCAAAGAAACTGCAAAGAAAAGGGAAAAACTCTCCAATTAGAAGTGATAAGGAAGGGGCATGAATGGTGTGCATGAGAGAAAAAGAAAAGAAAAGATCAGAAGCGGCATGAAAGAGTGTTTTCATGATTTTTTTTCTTCTTTTTTGGGGGGGGGGGGGTTGGAAAAAGGCATAAGTGTGTATTTGCGGAGGCTTTGACGCTGCTGTATGACTATAATCAGCCGGGATAGAGTTACTGCGAGAGGTTTCGCAGGTGTGAGATCTGACGTGCGCACCAGAGCCAGATGGAACCTGCTTTACATGACATTATATCACCCAAAACACACACACACACACGCGCGCGCGCGCGCGCGCACACACACATACACGCACTTGAAAAATAACGACCTTAAGTTTCATTCTTATGTTAAAGTTAGTTTTAAAAAAAGTTACCAATATGTGTTTTTAGACTGTAAAAAGGGACCTAAGTGAGCCTATACATAAATGATATCAACCTATATATATATATATATCTCACAACCAACTGACATTCCAATGTTAGAATCTGAGTTAAAAAGTTAAAAAATACATACATTTCAAACAATTTCTTTGAAAAAACATGTATTTCTTTTTTCACAGGACGCTGCCAAATGTGTGTAAGTATAATAATGGGAATTATATTAAGTAAACGTTTGGATTTGTGGGCAGCACAACTTTTTTTTTTACCCCCAACATTTTTTATATGTTTGCTTGTTGCTATTTGTTTTTTTTTACGTGTTTTGGATCGTTTTGTACGAACAGCTGCACTCTTTTTTTAGTGACGTGGATTTTTACAAACTCAATATTTCTGCGTCAGTTCTACACACATATTCCACAGACTGCTTCTTCTGTTGTTTATTTGGGGGTTTTTTCCCCCCTTAAAGTATAAAGTGCGCACCACAAATAAGCTTTAGAGTGGACACTGGAGTGGAGATAAGTTATGTGTGTGTGTGTATATATATATATTATATATATATATATATATATATATATATATATATATATATATATATATATATATATATATATATATATAAGCTAGAATTGTCAAGCAAAGGAGTCATAAAAGAGTTATAATAAAGTTATGATAAAGTTACAATAAAGTTTATTTTCTGACCTGTTGAGGAAGCGCTGTGTCGTCGTCCCCCCTTGGCGCTCCGATAAATTCCACATTAATTCGTGTTCGTGTTTAATCCACGCTGTTGCTCCGCGGACCAGAGACACTGCGGAGGTCCCCCCTGGCGCATATTCTTCCTCCCTCGGTAGTGGCGAATCGGTGCGTCTCCCCCGGTCACAAAGACCAGCGCTGTCCGGTCCGGTCCAGTCTCTCTAGGAAGAAGCGACGCGGCGGCAGGACCTGGGTGGATCTGGGCATAGCGCACCTTGGTGGCTGGACATCTCTCCCACCCCGAAAACAACAGTAAGAAAGAAAGAAAAAAATAAAATAAAGAAAGGTGAGAAAGAAAATGGGGAAAGCTGCCCAAACAAAAGATGAAGTTGGAGCGCTGGGATGGGGAAGCGCGTGGAAGTTTCGTCTTCTCGGACTTTCTGCTGCTGCGTCAAGCTCCACACTGCGCTGGTGGAGTCCAATTGATCCCTTCCCTTCTTCCCTGCCCTCCTCCCTTCCCTCCACCTCGCTTTTCTCTTTTCGTCCCGCGGTGATGTCACCAGGGGGTGGGGATGGAGGGATGGCTGGAGGAGGTCGCGGAGGAGAATAAAGCTTGTCAATCGTTTGCGGGCGAGGAAGGTGCGGGCACCTCTGCTGGAGACGCGTCGAAACGTGGTCCCCAGCCCGACGCAATTGGGGTCCTCGGGGCTCCGAGACTGTGGGAAATGTGCCACGAAAAACCCAACGGGGTTTCCTTTGCAGTGTAAAGGGTGAGATTGTTACCCCATCCTATGTCTAATCCGGGCCAGCGGAAGGGCCCGGTCGGGTCAAGTCCATATATCTATCTATCTATATCTATATCTACATCTATATCTATATCTATACGCATAGCACATATATAAGAGTCTTAATAAAGTTACAATAAAGTTAGAATAAAGTTCTCAAATATTCTCATGCAATTATTATATATATATATATATATATATATATATGGGTAAAATATCACATATAACAGATATAAATTGCACTTTAGTAGAGGTCTCTATAAAATAATTGAGTGAATCTTGTGTGTAAAATGAAACAGAAATCGTAAAACGAAACACTTTGTCTAGTAGTCATAGCAATGACATCAGAGTAGGTTGGGAAGAAAACAGTAATTCCTTGTGTTTGGTTCTCCAACTTTATCAGCCCAAAGGAGCCTCTAAGTGGACTGCTGTGCATTGTGTGTCCATATACTATTTGTACACATGGTTTACATAGAGTTCATATATATTATTTTTCTGATTTAAGATTTATTAACATAATAGCATCCGCAATATCTGCAATTTCCAAGTGAAAATTCAATGCATTTCCTGCAAGAGGATGGATCTTTGATATTTAAAGCTAAATATGCTTTCTTTTTCTGCCATTGGTTCCCTGGACTCCCCTTGAGTGTATGTTGTTCATTTCCATTTCAAGGACTCTACTTTTTTCAGAGAGTGGGCTACGGCACATACCTGCGCTCTGAGATGCTGGAAGAGCCTCTCCTCTCCATTGATGTTCGCCCACGGGGTTTAGTCAACAGCATTAATGTTTAGGCCATCACCATAAGAAAAGAGCCCATTGATTCCCTCTAGTGACCTCCATTAGGTGATGATGGCTGGGGCATGCGGCTGTGTTTTGGCCAAAGCAGCGAGCCTGTTTTCCCCTTGAAAAGATGGCAATAGATTAAATCCCGCAAAGATCACAAGATATCTTTGTCTGCTTCTAGGGACAATAACATTTTATGAGGGATAATCCCCGGTTCATCCACTTAGCAATTAAAATACAGAGGCTTCTGGGTGCATACCTTCAATCTGAGTAGCTTTGTGCTTTGTTTATCCATCGCCAAAGACCCGACCCAAGTTAGTTTATCGCCCCAAACCATATATGCTTCCTTCATTGCCTTTTTCACGCTTCATTTCATTCAGAAAATTATGCAACATGGAGACTGTTCATGCATCGAACACAGTCTATCAGTCCATTTGGTAATTCCCATCGATCGGTGTTTATAAAACCCAACCCCTTTGTATGTGATAATATGCTAATTGATCGGACTGTCTCTGTTTGCTCCATTGTAGTGTAAATCTACAGTATATTATAGTCATAGCCGCCGGGTCTCTACCGTTGCCAAATCGCCACTCGGTGAACCTGGTGCTCTAAACCTAAACCCAAACCCAGGTAAAAAGCCGCTCGGCATTTAGACGCTGCAGAATGGCGGATAAGGCCTCGCACTGTGAGCTGTGAGATCTTTAATTACCCAAGTGAGGGGATTAGAAAGAGAAAAGAGGGGGCTTTATCTGATCTCCCCCCTCTGCCTCTCTCTCCATCAACCTTTCTCTCTCTCTTTCTCACTCTTTCACTCTTTTTTCAAACTCTCTCGGCGTGTGTGTGTGTGTGTGTGTGTGTGTGTGTGTGTGTGTGTGTGTGTGTCTGTGTCTGTGTCTGTGTCTGTGTGTGTGTGTGTATGAGTTTAAAGGGGTTTTGGGAGGGGCCAGGTGCCTCTCACTTGTCAATACGTGTCTCATTTACATATTATTGACCATATGTGTGTGTGTGTGTGTGTGTGTGTGTGTGTGTGTGTGTGTGTGTGTGTGTGTGTGTGTGTGTGTGTGTGTGTGTGTGTGTGTGTGTGTGTGTGTGTGTGTGTGTGTGTGTGTGTGTGTGTGTGTGTGTGTGTGTGTGTGTGTGTTTTTCTGGGTCCGTGGAGACCCCTCGGCTCTGCGGGTTTCTCCACCTGATATTATATCACTGTTTGGGGTATTGACATCAATGTTATCTAGGTGTAGTACCTGATGTAATTACATGCTGATTGAAAGGCCAATGTTGTGGGGCAGAACCCTGTCAGCCATGGAGGTAAGATCAGAAACCAAAATGAATGACCTACCGACCAGAGCTTTGAGAGGTTAAGTTCTGACCAATTTTACCAGTGACCAATCTGACCAATCCCACATTTGCTGCCATCTCTGGCAACTGTCTTGGGTCAATATTTCCTTCCTGTAGGTGTTTAGCCATTTGCAATAGTGGCACATGGCAATTGAAAGTAGCAATAACAAAAACTGTCCTATATTCAGCACAACTTATAATATTGATGACATAGCTGCCCTCATAAATCCTACGGTCCTATAGCAACAGTTGCCCGGTTGTCCAGTTTCCCCGGCAAACACATTTGAGCCACTGTCAACCATCTAGTGGGGTCTGGTTGCCACGTTGTCAACAACTTTTCATGTTAGTTATAAAGGATCATTATCACTCAAATTGGGCAACCATTTTGGCAGTCGTCCCAATGAATAGCCGATGCATGGTTGCCAACTTGGCGTCCACTTCTAAAATGTAGTGTCAGGCTGTGAAATCGCGTCTATTTCTTACAATTAAAGACACAGTATGAGCTTGGTATTTTGGACAATTTCAGAAGTCGCCAGTTCTCTGGGATTGGAGCGTGAAGCTTTCAGTCGTTGGACCCAAAATGGGATTAGTAACTAGTCCCTCTGCCGACGCTAGGTGCGACTCAAGCTCTTTAAAATTCTTCGTCTCGACAATAAGGATTATCCCGTGTCGAGCGCTCCCGGAGGCATATGGCAGGGATTCGCTTCCGACCCCCTGAGCCCTTCAATCCCTGTAACAGTTTGGGGAACGACACAAGGTATTTCTCAGACCACTGAACACATCTCCATCATGGATCATCCGGCTTTGACCCGCAACCCCCTCCTCCCTCTCCACTCTTTCTTTTGCTGTGTCGCGTCTCGTCTCATCCTTTATGCCTTTGTCCTTCTCTCTGTCTCTCATGTTCCAACCCCTTGACATTTTAGTTTTTGGACATTTGGCGATTCCAGGCGCCGGCCTCAGACGAAGGGGCTGTGTCGTCAAACACAACCGAGGGGTTCACGTCACTCCTGGCATTTTGAACTGAACCGTCGTCCACTCTTGCCCTTTACAGAAAGCAGCAATTGCACACATCATATATTCTTCGAAGAGTTTGAGTCTCAATCCCCCACTTTGGCCGGGTTGTTCCATGCCGAGGTTAGTTACGCTTCCCTGTCGTCCTTTGGTAAAATTTCCCCTTAGAATTAATAAACTAGACAATGAGTCAAACCAACAACAAAACCAACATCATTCACTTACTTGCTTGCATCATCTAATAGATGTATCCCTTACTTACATGGGAAACCCCCCTGAAAGTAGAAGAACAATGTGCAATACATACGATTCAAATAAAAGTGAAATTAATCTTTTAATGAAGGGGTAGACTAATGTCGGAGGTGACTTTGGGGGAAATCACAGACAAGAAGACAAGAGGCCATTGCTCATTGTCTTCGATCAACTTGTTTTGGATGCATCCTAATGTAGAAATCTGCTGGCATGGGGGGTGTATTGCCTGGATGCTGGGTGCTGGATGCCCATGGACTCGTGGGTGTGGACGGTGTGGACGGTCTCTTGTCATCGCGTACATTCCAGGAGTCTGGGAACAGACAAAGAGCCAGAGATGACACCGCAGATCCCGCCATTAGCCTTTCACCTGCCGCTAACAGCTACTTGGCTAGGTAACTGGCCCCACATTCCTCCTACGCCGAGGCAGACGTAGTCTTAACGCACAGCAACACAGCTACGGGGAGATACAAGCTTCCATACCCTGGAACTGGGCCACTGCCGGATCTGCGTTTTCTAACCCCTCCCCCAGTTGAGCAGAACCATTGCATATTTCAGTTGGAAACCAGCGAAGTTTATCAGTTGACATGTGTTTGACAGGAGAAGCACGACGGCCGGGCTAGCACGGGGCCATGCGCACATGTTGCATGGAAGGAATTGCGGGGGAAACGGGACACATTTCAGATCATTTCAGAGAGGTCGGTCCAAAAATGGAAACCCACCAAGGTCTGAGATGGCCCGCCAGAAAGCCAGAGTCAATATTTATGGATACTGAACATGTGGCACGCTCCTCTACCCACTAATTTGAGCAACAAGTCCACCTCCAGATTATATGGCCACTCGGAGATCACAGGAGAGGGTCCAGATCTTCTTGCCTGCAAGTTTTCAAATATTGAGAAGAGGATTCAGGGCCGGGGACTAGGATTCGTGCAAAATCTGGTGAGGCCGAAACCAGAACAATTTATTTAACATAGGCGTGAGGGAAGGGTTAGTTGATCTACAAAATGATCATGATTTACTGTATATTGTAATTGTCTCATATTGAAATTAGTGTTACGGAATAGCGGAAGTAGTAGCTTAAGTACAATTTCCATTAGCATGTAGTAGTTTAGCTATTTAAAAAAAAAATACTGTATCAATGCAGTGTTGAGGCTACCATCTTTTATTGACACTTTAAACATAAATAAAGTTAGCCACTTGTGGTAGTTTAATGTGTGGTAGTTTAGATGTCATCAAAATGAATTATCTTTTTTAAACAGTTCGTTATTTCATCAAAAATTAAGGTGTTATATGTTACCCTCATTTTTGACACTTGGAGCTTTGCGTTACAAGCCTGAGTATTTTTAGTGTAGTGAGCGACTTGTGGTAGTTTAGCTATCATCAAAATCAAAGTTCCTACAAAGTGAATTCAGTGATTTGTTTGTGATTGCGGAAAACATGTGAAAAGACTGAATGATGTAATACTGAATTGTGGAATTAGACCGTTTTTGTGGATGTTTTTTCACCAGATTTTTTGGGAGGTGCAAAGTCCCGCCCCCAGCACTATAACACAAGGTCGGACCGTCGCAAACAGAGCATCAGTGGTGAAATAAGCTAAGCAAACAGCCTGTAGTTTGGGATAAAACACTGTTTTGGGAATAAACACCTGGAGTAAAAGGGATCATCCCAAAAAAGGTCGGTTTGACCGCGTGTTGTTTGGTTACGTTAGCGTTAGCTGCCTGCCATCAGGCCGCGGAGCCCCGACCTGGCCTCAGGGGGCACCGGAGAGCGGGGAGTCCTGCAGCCAGACAGCGTCGCCTTGAGGTGAGCAACTAGACACACAGGACTGGGTTCAGCAGAACATTTAAACATGGAAGTTACTCCAATGTAAACATTTATATATTATTACACGGTTAACGCGATTGGCCATGATTTCAGCATCTTCAGCAGACATGGCCCCAGCGCCTTAGAGTAGAGGGAACTGCCTTTTTTTTTTTTTTCATGACTTTGAAACCTAATGTTATAGAATTGCTGTTTTTTTTCATCATTCAAATTTGGCTGGGTGGTTAATAACACAATTTTCTGTGGTGTGACAAACTGAGAGAACGCCTTTATTTTTGCTTTACAGGTACTTGAAGTATCTTTAAAGTAGTTCCTTTTTTTTGGCTACAATATAGCTACTTTTTTCAAGTAGCTTTCAGTTTAGATGACTAACTTCTCTGTCCGCGGTGGCTTTTCTTTAGCTTAACTATTGTCAGCGTTGAGTTATTGGCAGCTTGGTTAACTAAGCTAAGTTTAGCCTCTCCAACACGTTCAGTATTGAAATCAACGTTGACCTTACACATCTTGATGAACAAATTCATATACATTTAAAATACGCTTTGAAACTTAAACCCTGTGATCCGGGCGGCACTTTGAATATACACACTAGTACCGTGATGGCACCAGAGGCCAATAAAATCACGAGCTTACCCACACGAAACACCGCGTGTGGACCTCACGCTTTAACAGCGTACAATGGCAATAGCATAAACACACGCTCCATTTAGCAGCGTAGTGGAGATGAGAGGCAGCTCCGTCCATTATAGAGCGAGAGAAGGAGACATAAATACAGGGATCTGCCCTTTGAATGCAGCTCCACTCATAAAGACACCACGCGTCACTCAATTATACGTCTGCATGATTAGAAGCCTGGGCTACATAAACAGCCAGCGTCAAGATTTACATTTTACCGCTTAAGCACAAGCAGCTGTTTACGGGGCCGAGCCGCGGAAGGGAAGCGTTTAGCACGTTATCAATATGAAGGAGAAGGACCCCCGCCAGAAGAGGTTTTTGGGTTAATTAGCATTAATGTAGATTGTTCAGGGTTTTGCTGAGTGTTTGGAGCAAATGTGGTATATATATATGTATAATATATAATATGAACCATATATAATGTCACCATAATCACCATATATAATATGATGATTAAGACCCCAAATTATCCTGATTTCCCGTAATGTCGCTGTGATGGTCTTGAACAACCCAGACAAACAAACACATGCGGTCTCATTTTAGATCACGCACTTAGTGGAAGGAGGCGACGGCGGGGGGCATGGGATCATTTTTAATTTGCTTTTGTTTGGCTGCGACAAGCAAGAATACAGAGCAATGTTTGGACTTTGGAATTTCCAGTCTTCCAGACGAGAAAGCAGCGTCACTGGAGGAGCATTTTTTTTATAGGGGCTAGTGAGATGCTGAAAAAGATACGCAAAAGTAAAAACCCAATTTGCGCTCATTTTTATTTTTTGAATAGTTGGCCAATTCTTTTCTCTTTTTATCAGTTATTTATTTATTTATTTATTTATTTTGGGCCCATTTTTTTAAATCTTTTCAATTTTTATGTATTTATTTATTTCCTCATTCCTTTATTTATTTATTTATTTATTTGGGTCCCCCTCTCTTTTCATCTTTTGATTCCTAATTTGTCATTATTGCCTCTTTAAGAGGATGAAGAAACAAAACAAAAACAAAACAATTTCAAAACAAAATAAAATAAACATCAACACAACCCAGCGACCTATGGCACAGCAACCACTAGTAATTATCTTCTTTCTACCTTTTCCTCCTTTTATTATTTTTTCTTTTCCTTGTCTTCCTGCCACCAACATCATGGTCACGATCAATGACAATGATAAAATAAAAATGTAAAAGAGAAGACAAATTTCTCCTTGTTCGCTCGACACTTTTGACAGTCTGTCTCTCGACAGAAGATACTTTTGTTGTCCGTCATGGAGCCCATTAGCGTATGAAGTACAAGTAAGAAATATTCAAACCACATGTACAACCTCTACATTCTCTGACGTGAGGGAATTCCACTGTTTCGTGCTTTGGAGACCCCTTTAATGAAGAAATAATGAAAGAAAAGACATACGCTTAAGCAGTGGAGGAAAGTAACAGAGTACAAATACTTTGTTATTGTACTTGACTTAAATAAATAAAGTATATGTACTGACTTAAGCTGATTCAGTTTCAGAATCAACTCAAGTAAGGCTTTTACTCTCCAATATGTCAAAGCAAATATATTTCGAACAGTTGCATTACTTTTAGTTGTTGTTGTTTTTTTAAACAGGATTTTTATTTATCAATGATTCAATTGATCCATATCCTTGTAAATTACACATCACCACCATCTACTGTATAGCCTACAGTTTTTTTCTTTCTAATTTCTAATAAGGATATGCATAGCTTACTGTATGCCCTTCATGTCCTATTTTAGGCTGTTATACTGCATCAGGACACTGGATACGGCGAGTAATTTTACCTTCAAAACTTCGAGTACTTAAACTACTAACTACTTATATACTTTTACAGCACTAGAACATGGTACATTCACTTTAACTATAGTACATTTTGTCTTGGCGTATTTACACTTTTACTGAACTTAAATCTCTGAGTACTTCTTGGGCTTAAGCCTCCTTACATAATCGGCCTTTATTGAGGTGAGCATGGTTTAAAGGGGATCTATTATGCTCCTTTTTACAAAAGTTAATGGAGGTCTCTGAGGTCCCCAAAATATGTTTTTCTTTTTGCTGAAAATAGCACAATTATGCATTCTAGCCATTCCAACATACCTCTTTCCCACCTTATTCCAAAACGGCTGTTTTTTGTGGGAGGAGCCACCCTCCCAAGACCCAGGGTTCTGTGAGCCAATGGGGTTTTACGCACAAGTTCCGGGTTCTGTGAACCAATGGCGTCTGAGCAGTGCTTCCGGGTTTCGTTGTATTTATGCCATAACTTTCACTAATTTCACCTTATCAGTCAACCAAACCTGTTTCTGAACAAATTTGAGGCGAGAAATAAGCAATCCAGTTGCTGAATCTTCACTCATATTGTATCTACGAGGCCTCATTTAAAAGTTTGTTCTGACTTCCGTGCCGTGCTCCAAGCTTGTAGGAGACACGGACACGTGTTGTTTTATGTAAATGTCGGAAAATAAAATAAAATAAAATAAATAAATACATCTACAATTAAAAAATATATTTTTATTGGTTTTGTTTGTTATTTGTTTGCACAGCAGATCGGCGCCACGGACTCCATTCTACGTATCGCATTTATTTTTTTGAAAGAAACACACAGCAGCATTATTTTTTAAATACTTACATTTCCATCGTCTGCAGTTTCTTCACAGACAGTTGGTATTAATTCCTCTTTCTTTTGAAAAATGTGTTTGTTGAGTTACTCAGATGGGGGCAGTTCTAATACTACTGAAACCCAAAGTAACGTAGGGTTTGGCTGCAAATCTGAACGGGTTGTTTCAGGACATGTTTTCTGAACTGACAGCTCACAAAATCTGACTGGGTTGTCATATTTCACGGTGTGTGTGTTAGTAGGCCCATCAGAGACCCACATGTATGTGCACAAGCACTGAAAAAGTGAGTTTTGCACAATAGGTCCCCTTAGTGCTAACTGTGTTGGATGCAAAATCAAACTATAAAGGAAAAAATTGTCTGCCTAATCTCTGTCTGTATGTATTTGTCCTTCAATTATCTCGACAACCGTTCATCCGATCAACTTCACACTTGGCAGGTGTATTGCTGGGCACCCAAGGACGTGCAGTGTCGAATTTGGTGCAATTTGGATACGCATCACATGTAATATTTATAAACTTGGAATAAACAGCGAGCCCCTGCTCGGTGCAGCGGCCGGGCGGGGCTACGCAAATAGCATAATTAAGCAAGCGCAATTGAGGAAATACTTTGAGAGGGACTGGTCCCTTTTTTGGCATCGATCCTATTGAGGCTGGAACCGATCTTCAACACAAGACATAGTATTGGTAGTATCGATGCTTTTGGTATCGATCCGCCCACCCCTACAATGCAGCCCGTCCCCAACAGGCATGTTTTGAATGGGCAGAGCACTAGTCTAATAAGACAATAAAGCTTTCAGCCTAACTGTTACACATCTGATGGTTAAATTTGCACTCGGGATTTGGGGAATTAGCCGAGTCTGACGCCGTCTCATTATCACATTGTGCAGTGGAATGTGAGTGCGGGCGTTCAGCGTTAGAGGAGCCGGTGCGGTTTCTTCTTTCTCTATGCCTGGGAGAGCGAGGTAGCGCGCAGGCTATAGGGAGGACGTGATTGTGCTCTGGCATCCACACAGTGACATTATAGCCGTGCGGTTTGGTGATAATAATAATCTTCAGAGCAGCTGCATAAACACTTAGCTGACATCCAGTCCCCGGGCAATGCCGCGCTGCGATCTACGTATCTGCAACTTCAACTCCAACCAGGAACCCAGATCTGATGAAACCGTCCCTATCTCCACCCCCATATCTTTCCAATCCGTCTATTCTCTCTCGTTCTGTCTTTCTAGCTTTTTTTTTTAAATGCAAAATAAATAGGTGGGTTGAGAACGGCCGTTCGCATAGCGTGGGGGGGCTAGGGTTGTCGGTAAATGAATGCACGGCGCGTTGTTAAAGAGTAGGTTTGGCCGGTTAAATATTGACCCGCGTATGGACACCAGACACTGGTCTTGGCTTCTCTCGGGCTTGAGTTTTTTCGGAAAATTAAGGACAAAATAAGGGGCAGTTAAATATAGACGAAGACCCGTGTAATGGCCCCCTCGCAGTGTAACCTATTTCCTGGTAACATTCGTCTTAATTCATGGCAGTCGGTGTAAATATTTATGTCACTAAACTAACTGTTCTGTATACAGACCCCCCTCCCACCCCCAATCTTTCCCTGGAATGTGATTTAATTGGCGGTTTCCTCTGTTTATCCTGCTCCATACAGTTTTGGGGAGTTTTTGGGGGGTGAGCTTAGCATAATGAATAATAAGGTAGATAAAAATGTGGCCTTAAATTAAAATTAAATGCCCCTGAAAGGAAATCAAATGAAGGTTAATACCCGTTCCATGCCCCCGTCTGTAATTCACCTTCTCTCATCACATGCCAGATTACCATTATGTGTCATTTGTAATACAATAAACACAGACCAGATGGCTTAGATTCTCCCTGGGTATACACAGAGCAACAGAAGCTATAGTATGGGGGGTAGAGAGAGAGAGAGAGAGAGAGAGAGATAGAGAGAGAGAGAGAGAGAGAGAGCGAGAGAGAGAGGGGGACTTTTTCCAGTTTGTTCAGTGGAGCTAAGCCTCTTGTCCAGTAAAGCGGTTGGCTCATTCCAGCGCTCAAAACCACTCAAATCTCCCAATTTTAGACTGGGAAACGATCACGACAAATCAAAATAAAATAGTTTCGTGAACTTACGTTTTAAGAGTATGTTTTGTCACTTTAGATAAGATAAGAACTAATGAGTCCAATGTGGGAGCCCAAATCAAGAAAGACTGATTTTAGAGACTTAAAGAAGTATTTAGTACAGTCCGGTAAAGTCAACGACCATGAGCCTCTTATTGTTATTCCTCCAGCGGTCCACCTTGTTTGAATTGAATGGACTATGCGACGTAGTGAGCTGTATCGCCACCCCTCCCTCCTTCTTCACGCGTCTTTGACACTGTGCAACGGGGCAGGCAGTGCAAACACTGCTGAAAGAAATCAAACTTCCACCCAGATCCAGCTTCCAGATTCATCTTTCCAACGTGCTCCGTCACCTCAGCCATGCCGCTGGATGCTTTGGATGCTTCCATGGCCCATCCCATTGGATTGGATATCGCTGTCGGTCCCTATGGTTCACATCCCAGAACCAGAACCCAGACAGATCGGTACAAAGTCACCTGCTGGTTTATCTGAAAAACGATCTCGGTCTCACATCGGACGGTGATTTATCCCTGATAATTTGGCCATCTTCGCCGTCTTCTTCGGGTCTTTGGGGAAAGGGGGGATCGAGGGAAAAGACCACTCGCTCGGTTGATGCAAGGATCATTGAAGAACACTGGGCCTCTTGTCGCTACGTCAAATTTTACCCCAAGAATGAAACATTCTATTTTCCTAACCTGGTTAAGCAATCACATTACCTAAGACTCCATAAAGTGGAACAAACAGTAGCATAGAGCCCCGGCTGCTTTTTATGTGCCATGAGTGACAGATTGGCTTTCATCAAAGAGGCCAGCAATGAACTTATATAGTCATTTTGCTACGCTAAGAATACTAAATTGATCCTCATGTGTGGAACATCTGGTGAAAAGCAATTTCCACCCAAGTGTTTTAGTATTTCCTCCTAATTAATTTCACATGTACATGACAAGAGTGAGTGGCCTCCCAGAACCCAGGCACACAAAAGCCTGCCTTGTTTCACCATTAGAAAAGTCATCTGTGGTTCCTGGCTGAAAAACACGCCGATGCCCTGACGCGCGGCTCAAGGTTGACGCCGGCGTTTCGGAGAGAGAGAAAAGTCACATCTCGAGCCTCGGTGGCCAGGAGGAGCCGAGGGGAGGGCGATCCGTTTACATTTTGGAAAGCTATGGCTGACTTTTGCAGCAATCCGGGCCGGTGTCAGGCAGAGTGGCATGAAACAGACTTGGGGCGAGGGAGAGAAGGCGCAGAGCCTTGCGCAGGAACGAGTGAAAAGTGAGTGCTAAGCTGCCAATTTGAGCCTTAATGAAGGACCCTGTGTTTGAAAATACTGTTGGAGGTGCTTTCTGGAAGGTGTGACTAGAAGTTACGTGTCTCGGCCCAAAACTCCCTTAGGTGACAGATAAAGTACCTGGGAGAAGGTGATTTAGCTTCAGAATGTAAACATCTCAATGTAAACTCGGAGTAGATTCTCCTGATAGGCGATTACAGCCCATGCCTTTTTGTAGAAGTTAGACCTTATCTCAATCTAGGATTCCCCAATTCATCTCCCTGATGTGCCAGAGCTGTCTGAGCGCGAGGCCGAGGCGTCTCTGCGAAGTCGATTGTGGAGTCGTCGGCCGAGACACAACAGCTCTTGTTATTACTTGTCCTTACGGCAACGTCAAAAGGGTTGTTCTTTCTTTGAGTTGGTGTTGGCGCTATCAGATGAAAAGTTGGCTCGATCAGATTAATCATTAAAGCGAGATACGCACGCACCCAGGTATTGTTTTTATACTTATCCCTGTTGTCGCTCAATCCCCGAAGCTCTGTTTGGATAAGGTGTCTGGGACCACCTGGATGAATGTAACTTATGTTTGCCAAAACCACACATTTCTCACCTGAGTGTGCACTTCTTTTACAATGGTTTGCCCTCCCCCTCCCCCCAGCCCCTTGAGTCTGCTGCTTTTCATCTCCACGAGCTCTTCATCTTGAGAGGGAGAGATGTGATGCATGGCTACAGAAGAAATAACTGTCCAGAAGAGGAGTAGCTCGCCGGCGGAGGACCTGTCTTGTCAGTGCACAAGTCAACAAGAACGGGAGGTATTTCCCTGGCAGATGCGCAGGTGAGATAAAAGCAGGTGTTTACGCCAGCGTTTGAAGAGCGAGCGATGGCCTGTTTTGATTGGAGGAAGGAAGGAAGGAAGGAAGGAAAGAAGGAAGAAGGAAGAAGAAGGATATTGTAGGTGTTTCTTCTGAAACAGAAATGAAATACGTCCTCATCCCCCCTTTATCTTTTCATTTTGTCTCTACATCTGCCTTATGTTTTCCTAGCTAAACTCGACTTTCAACTCAATTTGGCACTAGAGAGCATGACATATTGCCATTCCAAACATACTGTATTCTAGTTTTTTCCCTCTCTCACACTACCAGTGAAGACAAAATAACTACTGTTTGCCCCGGGTAAGCCTGTTAGCTTGTCTTTTTTGTTAGCAAAACAGAATTCCCTTCTTCTTACTTGCCTTGTGCTGTCGTCTTGTCTACTTCGCTTCGACCACGTTGGAGAAGACCTCCTTTCTGTTGATGCTTCAAAGCATTTTTTCCTCCAGGGGCGGCCAGAGTTGCAGCCATTGGTCTTTGTGCGTGGGTTATTTGTCAGAGGGTTCGAAGGGTGACTTGTTTCACTCTGTTCCCGACACAAAAAAAGGCCCCGTGCGTGAGGGCCGGAGCGGTTTAAAGTTACGTCAATGAGCCCCGGTATTACAAACCGATGAGTGACAGGAAAAATGGGGTGAGCTCTTTTCGCTGAGCCCTAACAAAAACAGCAATAAGAAGGAGCTGGAAACAACAGATTAGACTACTGATCTCAATCTGCTCTCGTTTGGTTATTGGGAAATAATAGCTCTGAAGAGGAAGTCATTTAAAAGGCCCTTTAATCAATTCTCCTTTGACGAGAGAGCGCCATGAAAGTCCTATGGCTCTGAACGGCTTGGTGTGGGGGAGGTATGGGAGAGATGGGCTCTAATTTGTCTTCTGACGGTGTCCGGGCATCTGAAAAGTACTTGATCACCACCACAGCGGGCCTTGACACCATGTGTGAGTGTAAATGGTTCCAAGACTCCCTGGTGGTAAAATCAGGTTGCCAGAGTGACCACCAACTCTAAATGAAACACTAACCCTTTTTAAAAGGCCCCATTCGAAATGCAGTGGGTTTTTTTTAAAGGCGCATAAGGTAGCAATTTCACCCCAATATGGCAAAGCCCAATAACGTGTTGAGGAAACTGACACCGTGTCACCATGAAGCATTTTCTTTTTTAACAATAAGGTTGATATATTAGCAAGGGGTAGGGTATCGAAAATGCTGGCCAGGAATGCAGTAATTGCAGGCAAGCGTGTGCAAACTCCAAAAGTACACCGTACAACATTCTTCCCATTATTGTAATTCTTTGCCTGTGTTTTATAGTTATAGGCAAAAAAGTAGGTTTGTGTACTGACTCAGTGATTGAGTGAGTGAGTACTCTTCTCATTCCAAAGCTTGTACAAATCTGTTTTAAGTTCAAGAGGAGGAGGAACCCTTTAATTTAAACGCTAAAAAATGAAGTCATTCATTCCCTGCTAAACTGCACTGTGACCCGTGGGGTTAGGTAAACAAGTGTCCCTTGGCTTTCTGTCAAAACAGCCGTCCCCTCACTCCGCCATAATGTAAACTCCCCGCTGAGACATTTACAGTCCAAAAAGAGCAAAACTCTGGACTGGCGACGACAGAGAACAAAAATATGTGGGATGTGTAGAGCAGTGTTTCCCAACCTTGTTTCTTCCACGGCACACGTTTTACAGTGAAACAATCCCACACTACAACACCATCCTTTTAATCACCAAAAATGTCAGAAACATGTATAACTGCGGTTATTATTATGGCCTACTAATAGTGATAGAAAACTGGCAAACCAGTTGTTCGTAGCAAACAAATATTTCAAACTGTGCAGAATTCGGGAATCACTCGAGTAGGCGAAAGAGCGGGTAAGTGAGTCCACTTAAAAAATGGAAATATTTACTGAGGACTAAATTAAAGTAAGGCCAATGGATTTGGCGTGATTCATATTGAATGTGACATTCCATCACGACAGATAATTCCAGTCACAACTCAGGGCAGAACCAACTCTTCTGACTCTCGTGCATCATTCACCTGAAGTCCTCCCTGGTTCGCTGTGCGTTACACCAACTGCCGAGTCTTTTTACCGAGTGACTCATCAAGAACCGAATTTCAAAAAAGAGTGGAAACTTCATCATCACTACGAATAATCTTCACATTCAGAGGACTGGAGCTGCTGGAGCTCCTATTCTGTCTGGAACTGATTAATTCGATTGATTATTACAGCCTTGGATCATTGGATCTTGCAACACAAGAGCTAATTTCGATTCTTAAAGACGAAGCGAGGGGAAGTCAAGTATATGGGGCTGTTTTTTAGGAAGGGACCCTAACCCGATCTGGTCCAAAGACATAAGTACAATAAAGTAGAGTAAGGTGGTGCTGGAGTGGTTCAGGCCACAAAGCAGCCCAAAGCCCAGCAGGCCTCCTCAGATTCATGGCTAGCTCCAGCTCCAGCTTCAGCTTGGGCTGGAATGTGTGGAATCCAACCGGGTTGGGGGTTCGGGCGGAGGGGTACAAACCCACAGTGCTGCTCACACTCGTTTTTTCCCTAAACCTCACTATTATATTTGGATGGGAGACTGCAATGCAATAGAAATGAGTTGAGTACGAGTTCCTGGAGGTAGACCGTTCCAATGTTAAGTACATCGGCGTGTTTGAGAAACCGGTAAGACGATATACACTGTAAAATACTGCAAAATATTGTTTTAAAATTTCGGTTTTCGTCCATTATATTGGAGTGGGAGATGTCCAGATGTACCAGAACATGCAAGTCAAGGAAACAGAGTGACCATTCTGAGTACAAAGTTGTATTCATGGAAGAAACACAATGATCCATACAGCAAGATATTGATTTTATTATTTATAATATCAATGGGAGACTAGTCAGAAAACATATGTCCTGGAGGAGTAGAAGTCCTGGAGATAGATGGGGGGCGGGGGGGGATTCAGCAGAGAAATATAATGATGAATGGGAATATAAATGAGGAAAAGATTTTGTTAACGTTCATGAAAGAAAATAGAAAATATATTAAATTAATTTCAAATGTGTTATTATTATTATTATTATTATTATTATTATTATTATTTTATTTTATTTTATTTTATTTTATTTTATTTTATTTTATTTTATTTTATTTTTTGTATTGCCTTTAAATCAGCCAGGAAAAAAAACACATACTATATTAGTAGAAAAAAAGGAACAAAATAATGATATTCTTGTTGTCACTAATGTGACAGTAATTGCGTCTTAGCCTGTCAGTGGAAGAGAGAGGAGACAGAGAAAGACGGAGGATGAGAGGAGGCACTGGGTGCTGACGGAGAGCAGTAATGACTGCCAATGGAATGCCTACTCCCATAATCCTCTCTGTCACTGCCGACAGATCCTCTTGACCTCTGAACCCCCGATATGAAGGAAGAAAAAAGGCAGGAAGTGACAACTTAATAAAATTACCTTAAGGTTTAGCACTTCAGTTCCACTTTTGCTGCATACATCGCTAGGACGCTTTTTACTGGGTAGTGATGATTATAGTATATAGCTGGTAGTGATGAAAGACACGCAAACGATTTGTTCGGATCTAACAAATCTTTGAAATGACTGGATGAATCACCCTGCAAAAAGAGTGAAAAGTGTCCATGACAGAACAGGCCAAGGTATTTGCCATAACTGATATTTAATGTGACGGATTTACACTTTCAAATGACCCCAAAATAAATAATTTAGACCTAAAACGATTCCTGTGAAAATGTGTCTTTCCTGACTCTTTTTACAGAGTGACTCTTCAAGATCCAAATCTGAAAAGAGTTGAATATTTAATCACTAGTGGCTTGTCAATGACCATGCCCAATGCCAAAAGATTCTTTAAGGAAAACCGCTATTTTTTGGACATCATCTTCAAAATCACACTAACTTATGGAGAATGGCACCTCTTTCATTCCCCACCCACCCCCTCGAATGCCTGTTCTTGTAACTTTGGTGATCGGGTATGAAAACGTGGGAAAGGTGCATTACGCTTTTCAGCACTACGTCACTTCCTTGTATGAAAAATGTATGTAAAAAAAAACCCCATATATTCTAAACTTGCCAGTCAAAATGTCCTACACCGGTAGCAGCTGGTGAAGGTACCAGGTATTTTTGGACCACTGGGCATAAACGCAAGTGATCGGCATCGGAGTGGGACTATAGTGACCATGATCTTTGGCAACACGATTGCTCCATTGTACATATGGTGCCCCATCACTCTGGGTGACTCCCAACGATTGAAAAATAATGCTTAGGGAAAGAAATACCAGAGTTTTCTATTCAATTCTGCTCCATCTGACCAAACCTGGCTGTTGGACTGCGCTGGACGCCAATGACTAATATCAAGAATCTTAAATTGATCCAGGACCGGGAGAATATCTTACAAATAGATGCAATACGTAGCAGAATGGAACAATCACGTAGTCAAGAACAAGATTATGATTGCCCCATTGTACTACGTATTGCAACCCGATGTGCGGCAATCAGCCAAAGCTCTTCCCCTCAACGCTGCTTCTGCTGCTTCGACTGTTTTGGCTTCTTTTTAAGAAAAGTGGAAGACATAAGCATGTTGTGACTACTTTCTAGTTGGGAATGGGATATGCCCTTTGACTGTTGCTCTGCTATGTCTGCGTATGCGTGTGCGTGTGCGTGTGTGTGCGTGTGCGTGTGCGTGTGTGTGCGTGTGCGTGTGCGTGTGTGTGTGTGTGTGTGTGTGTGTGTGTGTGTGTGTGTATGTGTGTGTGTGCACTCCACACCAACACATGAGGTCAAAGAACAAGGCTTTCAAAACACCAGCAGCAACCAGAGCGAACATCCAGATACACAGAGGTAATATTTCACGTATTTCAGCACCTCGACAAAGAAAATCAATGTGTCGGACAATTTTACAGCCATTTCTGCGTAATGTTTTTTCTTGCGGTTGTTCCAGGTTATCTGTCAAATGTTACACATGTATCTGGCAGAGCCAAAAGAGAAAAAAAGGGGGTGAGGATGGGGGTGAGGGGGGTGGGGTGGTGGAGGTACTGGGTGATCTACATTTCAGCAGCCAGGCCGAGTCAGAAGACACGGGCCAGAGCTGTCAGGAGTTTGTCATCGATTCTTTTTGCCCTGTCATCGGCATTATCTGATCGACTTGCGATTCTCCTTCCACCATGTTCTCCTCCTCCCCCGCCCTCGCGACCAATGGAGGCATGGACTCCCCACACTCTTGGGGAAATCCAGAGAGGCCTTACACTGGGGCCTCTTAAATATTTCAGGGTGTTCCTGGGTTTCTGAAATCGGAAGGTTTTTCCCCAGTTTTTACCCCCCAGTGCTCATGACAACGAGGAACATATTCTGCCCTATTTAATCCTGTATGAGCGCGAGGGCTCACCCTGTAAAACCTGCCTTTCTGCACCTGAATAAGTACAGGCACGTTTGTACAGAAAAGTTGATATATCAGCTGCAAACAGCTTTGCTGCTATTGTTCTAGTAAAATAAATGTAGGTGTGGTTTGTGCTAGACGGCAGCACAGATGCTTCTTTCAGGGTTCCAGTCAATACGTTAATAGATTGCAATCATAGTATCAGTTCCTGCAGATCTGTTCAGTGTCCCTGACTGTTTTACACAGACACACACACACACACACATAGAATATAAATGAAAGGCTGCCATTATCCCACTTGGTCATTGCTTTCAGATTCCAATGGTGCAGGGAATGTAGCATTTCACATTTGGTTTGGCAGATTGGACTGTACTGGCTGGATGTCACTGGAAGCCTTAACCCACTGCTGGGACAGCACCGCAAATAACACCCAACCTACTCCTACTGACGTCCATTGGCAGGTCGCACGCCTGTGCTGGACACAACAAGGTGTGGGGACGTGAGTGCTTATTTGCATGAGATTGGTGTGATGCCTTTGGAATGTTTGGTGTGATTTCAATCAATCAAAATCTTTATTGTCCCCAAGGGGAAAT
>NC_137189.1:8214440-8269440 GCF_960531495.2 Zeus faber
TTAACATCTCCAGATTAAGAGCATGTCATACTTTAGTTGTATTTATTTATGTGATTTTCTATTAATTATTTAATTAAATACCATTGACTTTGTATGTAACTGTAATTTTTCTCATGCATTTGTTGTCTCTATTACTAAAAAATCTGAATTATTTATGTCCAATTTGGAAGATTCCCCCCCCCCCCCCCCCTTTTTTAAAAATCAGTAATCAGCTTATTTTATGTATAACACACTGGATATCTAAAGATATATATTTCTAAAGGAACATCTTCAATTTGTCATACTTCTCGGTGAATGTTATTTATTCTTGAATTGAATGTGATAATCAAAGGTAAATGTCATTTTTTTGTCATGCATTTTATAACACTTTGTCTTAATATCGTAATTAGTTCATGGGGATCCTAATTCCATATTTGAGCAAATATATGAGATTGACCATAAATTGGTCACCGTCAAACCAGTACAGATACTTTAGATCCAGTGAACTAGAGCTCTCTTTCTCAACTAAGACAAACAATAAAACTTTTTACATGAAAAGATGAATGATGGGTACCGGGTAAGTCTCAATTGTTGTCCCTGTATTAAAAGAGATTACCACTCTTCTGGCCTTGTAACAGCCATCCATCCATCCATCCATCCATCCATCCATCCATCCATCCATCCATCCATCCATCCATCCATCCATTCATCCATTCATCGCGTGACCCCCAGGGTTTTCCGCTGGCTACATTGGGAACACATGAGATAAGCAGGATAAACACGTGTGGTGGAATCCCCCTCCAGGTGTACAGTGAACATGTCTGATCTCCTTTATATACAAGCAGGGGTTGAAAAGTACTCTCACACACACACACACACACACACACACACACACACACACACATGCGGTGTCTCCTGAACCTCGGCGTCAAGAGGTGTGTTCCTACACACACACTTAGGAACACACACACATCGAGGGGTTAAGGGGTGTCTTTGTTCGTGTGAAGGTTTCCCTGTGGCTGCGATTAAGCCCTGTTTTCCCTGTCCTGCTCGTGTCCCGGAGCTGTAGGAGCCTGGATGTCACAGCTATGGCAGGAATGCCGGCCAAGGTGGAGGCCACACGCGGGTCACGGCGAGGATGTAAACATCAACATTTTCTTTCTTAAATGGATTTGGGTCCACTTGAAGGCGAACGGGGTAGAAGAAAAGGCTCTGCCGCAGAAAGCACAAAGCCTGATCCCTAACTCCCTAACTCCACACCTGGCCCTGGCCTAGGGCACGCCCCCACGGCCGGCTTTCCTCCCACCTAATCCCGCCGTTAAGACCATTTTGGGGGTTTGTGGGGGGGGTTTGTAAAACTGACTGTATCAGCTCTCTCGGCTAGGCCTGGGCTTAGTCAGCACCGGGGCTGTTGCGGCGTGTAGGGATTGGGGAAAGGGGCTTTAGCTCCAGATCGCTATCAGGACGGACAACATAGGTATAAACGCCCTGCGTGGAACCATGCCATCGCGGGCCACGGACAATGGACCCCATTGTGTCTTGCTGATTGGCCGATTTTCTCATAACACAACACACCAAGGGGTTAAATCATTGGGAGCGGGTTCAGTGGTCTAGCAAACTCTAATTTCCTTTATCATTGATGGCGATGCAATGATCCATGTGGTTTCTCTGGGTTTTCTGTACCAGTTTGGCCCGAATCATTACAGAGCTGCATCTACTGTATAACTGCTTTTGAGTTTAGAGCGGCCAGATCCCCCCAGAGGATGGGCTGTAATGATGCAAATTTCGGGTCTTTCAGACAAGGCCTTGACAACTTGATATGTTGGTCAATTTCCCTTTCCCTCTGTTGGTTTTATCAATCCATAAATATTGTGCCCCCTGGGATTGGAGGCCAAAGAAGGGAATAAAGATTGACAGAAAGAAAGAAAAAAAAAAAAAGAAAGAAAGGAAGAAAGAAAGAAAGAAAGAAAGAAAGAAAGAAAGAAAGAAAGAAAGCTTAACAATTATGCTCCGAGTTAAAGAGATCTGTAGCCCCATCTACTGTTGTCCCACACTAAAAAAGGCCAAAGTAGCGGCCTTGAGGCACAGGCCTCTATCTCCAAATAAGAACCTCGACGCAACAAATCAATCCATCCATCAATCCATGTGACCAGCCATTTTGGGATGAAACAGAACTTCCTCTCAGCATCTAAGCTTCTCTCTTCGTGTCTTGCACGCCCTCTTCTCTCGCTCTGCCTCAAACATGTGACCGTGGTTATACTAACACAGCATGGGACGGGAACCATTTTTAGGCTGCGGCCACAACCATGGCATCTGCAGCCCTTCCACTGGCCTCATCTGGAAGTCGAGAAAAAAAAAAAAAAAAAAAAACAACAACCCAGAAGCATGTGGCGGATAGGTACATATATGGGAATAATTATTTCCTTTATTAAAGAGTACCAGATTAGTTCTGGGGGGAAAATGGAATTGACAAATATTCTACTGTACTGCTAACTGCTGCTGCTTTGATTGAGATCTGAATCAGAGAAACAGAAACGTAAAAAATGAGAGTGGGAGTCGCTCCCTGTAAAGTAGCAGCATTCCAAATTGGGAACTTTGGGAACTTTCTGTGCGTATGAATGTGCCTGAGCAGGTGCTATTTCTCATGTATTTATCACGCACCAACTATTTACTCTCTGAAATTGCAAGCACACTACCTTTCAGAGGCCAAGTGGGTTGCCAAGTTGGCAACCATGCATCAGCTTCTGGTTGCCAAGACTGATAAAATGGTTAATCATTTTATAATATTGAGTGATAATTGTGAGAATGATCTTTTTTTTGGATGAGCTTTACTAAGGATAAGGAATAACTTTATTACATTTACATTGTAATGAACTGAGTTAGCCATTTCCTGCAAAGGGTGTGGTAATTCTGAGATGTTGACCCAAACGCAAATAATATCACTTGTTAAATCAATGGATATTTCTAAAACCAGATTTGGGCCATTGTCCTCAGGAGAGGGTGGAGAGTGGCCAAAATCTGGGTGCCCGGCGCAACTGGGCAACTGGGCAACTGGGCAACCATTATTGCTGGGCCCTGGGATCGTGACATAAACAACACTGTAGTCACTCAGGGTTCGTACTCTCATACTCAATTCTGTGAATTCCCAACAAACGCCATTCTAGGAAGTCCAAATAACCATCATGAAAAAGGCACAAAATCCCTTTCTTCTCTCAATCAGCTCCATCCCCGTCTGGATGCTCAAAGTTTCATGCGAAAAGCAAAAGCAAAACCAGCCCTGGCAGTTTTCAGCTCATTCATCACACGGTGCGGTTCCTTCATCCCGAAGACAGAGGAAAAGTTTTGAAAAAGGTTTTCAAGAAGGGAACAATGGCGGCGGCTGGATTGTCAGTGTTTTCCCTCCGTGATCGCCCTGGAAAGGTAGGACGGTAATGAGCTCAGGGTGACACGGTGAAACCGGCCCAGCTGCCGGTGTTGTCATTAGCATTGAGGCTGTGAAAGGGCTCTGTGTGGTCCTACAGTTTCTTTACATCACGGCCCAGGAGCACACCCACACGCACACGCTAACACACATCATTGACACACACACACACACACACACACACACACACACACAGCGCGCGCGCACACACACATCGGGAAACTGTCATCAGCGACTGGCGCTTGATATATGAGAATGCTTATTTAATTATTGACATTAAGGACTGACCTTTCTTTTTTGCTTTCTTGTTTTGCTAGCGTTTTTCACATACGTGTGTGGTTGTGCACACCTGTGGGGTGTGTGTTTTGTATCAATGTGTGTGTGTGTGTGTGTGTGTGTGTGTGTGTCATTCTATAGAATTGTATAGTATCTGCAGCTGTGAGGTAACTGTGTCTCATAATCTGTCGGCTTGTAACCTGAGTTCGGGGCGGTGTCAGAGGTCAGTTATTGAACTTGAATTACACACCCCCTCCCACTCGTCTCCCCCATCGTGGGTTTGTTTGTGTGCCCCCCCCCCCCGGGCTCTCCCAGAGCTTACCCAGTCGTCCCCTGTAATGAGTATTTAACACACACCCTCAGACATGTTTACACTGTGTGTAACAGCACGGGGCAGTGTGATCTGGTCTTTTCGTGTGCCGTCCATACACTCCACATTTTCCCCTCATTTCATTTTCCTCAAATCGCCTCAAGGTGGGGGGGGGGGGGGGGATCACCTGCTACCCCTCGCCACCAACCTCCCCCCTTTCTCCCCCTCTCCCTTCAATCTGAGATAAGACAATAGGAGCGGTGGAGGTGTTTGGTTACCAGGGAGAGAGAGCAAGAGCGAGAGAGAGAGAGAGAGAGAGAGAGTCTTGTCTCGTCTGCGAAGGCCACAGCAAACCCCCCCCCCCCCCCCCCCCCGCAGGTGTGGAACGAACAAAAAAATAGAATAAAATGGCACCAAAACACACCTTTTTGTTTTCATGCAAGCAGAGTCAGGTTTTCGCCGTAGCCCGTTCCTTCCGAAACTCCTAATTTGACCTGAACCAGAGGCCTTGGGCCCCCCTTCTGCAAGCTGTTAGGTTCTGAACGTATCACCCCCACCCCAGCCCCCACCTCCCTGTGCACATGGTCCGTGTTATGCTGGTTACTGTGGAGGAATTTTTTGGGACTGAATGGACAATGAAGTTACTGAACCTCGGGGAGGGAAGACTATGACTTCTCCTGATAGTGGACTACAGCACAGGGGGGAGCCGCCAGCTCACCTCTCAATACAGCGATGCTAGAGCGCCCCCTGTTGGCCAGCACGCCGCATTGTCTAAGGAAAGAGGACTTTCTGAATTTAAGTTGGAACATGAAAGCCTTGTTCTTTTTATAGGCCCCCCAAACCACATCCCTCCTGCCTTTGAAGAGCTCATATTCACTAAGTAGTAGTTTGGCCTCCGAGTCCTTACTCACTATTATTTAACCATCAGTAGGGGAGGAATCCTTTGAACTTCGCCCATTTAGAGTCCCCGGTCTGATGGCATAATACCGTAGTAGTAGGATGACTGTGCTCTACTAAATAACACAGATGCCTTTTAAATGACTGTTGAGTGTGTTTCCTCCTGTGCAGGTGGATAACAAATAGCTGTGGCAATCAATCTCTCTATCTGTTTGCGTGTGTGTGTCATACTGACACATCATGCGCACACACACACACACACACACACACACACACACACACACACACACACACGCGTCAAAGTTCAAAGGTCTGATGACACACACTCCTTGTCCACAGGAGACATCTATCATGGAACATGTAATATTGAGTAAAGGTCCAAGTCCAATTCCAGATGTTTCCAAACTCTCCTTGAACTAGTACTTAACCCCCACCTGCTGCTCCAGCTGTCTGGCGCACCAACTAGTGGCCGAAGGGAGGAATTACCAGGCCTGATTGAAATGCTGCTTCCCATCATTTATCACTGTGATTGAAGGCAGTCCAGTGGGACAGATGTTTAAGCTTTGTAAAAATAAAAGGTTGAATGTCCTTTTCGAAAACAGGAAGTTCCCACTACAATAATGTCAAACATTCTCTATGTTATACCGAGGGAAAAAGGTCACAAACTGTGCATTTATTCAGTTTTCACGGTTTTAATGACAATGTGGCACTTCCACACATTAGTTGGTTCGGTTAGAGGAAGAGACTAGAAACAGGAAGTTGCGTCACTTCCCACTGGCAACCTGCTGTAGCGAACATTATGCTTTGAATGAAATGCGTCAATTTCAGAAAGTCGTTCAAAATGAAATGTAATATTACTGTTATTGAAAACATGTATATCAAAAACACGTACACACCTGTGATTGTAATCCAAGTCTACGAATTTTGAAATGGAGATCTAAGAGGGTTTTTTTTCTGCTTAAACGTTTGCCCCATTGGACTGCATTTAAGCATAATGGGAAATGGTGGTAAGTTTCTCAATAGTAAAGCGTTCAACGAGGTTGTGCTATGAACAGTGCGCTGTGACCAGAGCAGGGACCTCCCTCTCTGTTTTTAAGAAGCACTTGAAGACCCAGCTCTTCAGTGAGCACCTCCTCTCCTAACTTACAATTACTTAGCACTACCTAGCAGTATTTATTGTTACACTAATGTCTCTGTCGCAATGTAGCTTGAATGTTATTCTCCCTTGTAAATCGCTTTGGATAAAAGCGTCTGCTAAATGACTTGTGTAAATGATGGGAAGCAACATTTTAATTAGGCCTGATTTGAAAAATAGCGAACTTATCCATTAAATTGTGGGTTACTATGTAAGTGTCAACATGTGTACTGAAAGTCAAAACTAACAATACGTTTGTATTAAATAGTTATATTAAATTCATTGATACAATTTAAAATTTCAAAACATTCAACATCAAGGTAAATTAATTTATCGCCAAATGCAAGCTATTTGGACACTACCCAAAATAAAAATCCACTAACAGTTGTCTATGGTGCACTAACAGGTGACAGACAGAGGGTGGCGCTCGTCTACTGCAGTAACACTGAGTGAGTCCTGTTGGGTTCACACAGAGGCCAATACAGATAACTTCCATGGGCCTTGCTGGTGGAAATTGTGCCAAATGGAAATTGTTCCGTGAGGCCTGCGTCAGATCATTCATACGTGTCATTCATACGCGCTGACGTATCATAACTAATTTACAAGAGTGAAAATTACCTTTAATCCATTTTTTGCTACGTCCCCAAGACAGAAGTGCTCTTTTCTATACTGGAAGTGCTGCTGGCAAAACACTGAATGAACCTCATAAATGTGAAAAAAAATTGTATTTCAGTCATTTGGGAAGAAATCAGCCTTGTCGTCATCATCTGGCAGCGGGGGGAAGGTTGGCAGCGGGAGGTAAGGGCACAAAGCCATGCACCCCTGACACAACGAGGCTTGACAGGAGCCTTAATTCACCCTCCGCCGTCGTGCGCCGAGCGATACGCTGAACTTGTGATCGATACTGAAGGCTGCAGCAGGCAGTCATTTGGGCACACACCTGTTTCTCATCTTCTCGGAGGAGCGGTGGAACCCGCCCTAGCACCCCCACCACCACAACCTCCTCCAACACACCACAGATGCAAGCATCAGGAATTACGTTCAGCAGTTTCTTGCTTCAAATGGACTTTTGAGGGCTCCTTGCCCAAAGCCACTCAGCTTATTAAATAAAGGCCTCCTTAATTCACCCCCACCCTGCAAAAAAAATAAATAAAAGAGTGTGTTTCACCCTGACAAGTGTCTCCTGGAAGAAAAACAAAATGTACACCTCGACTTACGAGTGTTATTCGTTCTATAAGAACGGTCGTATGTTAAAACAGTCGTATGTCGAAGCAATTTCTCCCATATGAATTATGAAATCATGAAGGATGAAAATAAACAAAATACACAGCACAAACACAGTAAATATGAAAAAAATATTGATAAGCCACGAACTACTGCACGCACGATGTAGGTCGCCCGCTGACTGACTGCTGACTGACTGCTGACTGACTGCTGACTGACTGACTGCTAACTGACTGCTGACTGACTGACTGCTGACTGACTGCTGACTGACTGCTGACTGACTGTTGACTGACTGCTGACTGACTGTTGACTGGCCGCCGACGCGCCAACTGAAGATTTCCACGGTCGTATCTTGTAGCAGTCGGTCGCAAGACGATACAAATTTTCGCGACTATCACTACTGATTAGTCATTATCTTGGATTAGTCGTAAGTAGATGCAGTCGTAAGTCGAGGTACCACTGTATTTAAAACTTCTGCATGCTGCTCACCTGTCAGATGATTTCATTTCAAAGGCTTAGCGATGGCGCCCGGGTGGAAGATAATGGAAAAACCCCCGAAGCAAAAATGTTTTTTTTTTTTTTTTTTCCAGATTGACAACCCTATTATTTGCTGTCACTCTTTTGCAATTTCAGTAGTGTGTGTACGCTCTATGGTTTATTTTACGAGTGTGAAATTAGTAAAAAAAAACAAAAAACGTTGTCTGTGAGGGCGTAGCAATCACTCGCAAAGTTTCCCCAATTTAGACTTTGTGATTTATCGGCAAGCGCTGGCAGACAGTTTCATCCCAAGCGAACCTCCCAGGCTGTCGTCCTCCTTTTAGGCCACGCAGCGTCCTCCAGCTGTCACTGCTAATCAATCACTAATGACAGAAAACAACTTTACACATGATCCATTGTGAAGGGAGAGAAGAGGAGGAAGTGCCAGAGTTTTGAAATGTCTGATGGGAATGTCCAGGCCGCGTGAAGAGTATTCTAAGTCCCTGTAGCCTGGAAGGGTTAGTTGTTTTTATCACAACAAACAACAAGTTAGAAGTCAAACTTAGAAGAAAACAAAAAAAGACCCGGCGGTGGTGACAAGCTCCTCTACTCACAAAACTTTGGGGAAAGTATTTTAGTCATCGCTAAAAAAATATCTTGTGGGCAGGGATTGGGCCCCTGTCCACTCAGGAGAGAAGGACTCTGACTTGTTTCTCAGGCTGAAGGATTGGTTTTATTCAACCGTTATTCGGCTATTTTTCAAACCCAGGCCTTATTATTAAAATGTTGGTTTCCATCCTTTATGAGCCGTCCACAGCCCCGACGTCGCTGAAGGTCTTTGCTGGTGAAGAACTTATCACTCTGCTGCAGGTCCTCACTGTGATTCAATGCAGCACGATGGGGCAAATGTTTTAAGCCTTGAAAATGAATCTCTTTGGAAAATAGCAAACTGGCATTAGAGTCTTGTCATGTGCAATATCATTGTAATGTTATACAAAACAAAGCAACTCAAACTGCTTTCGAGCTTTGTCAGGGTTAATTGATGCATTTGCGTTTGCATAATATGAGCTCTTTTGGCTATATCAATATTACACTTTGAATGTGCTTCAGAAATTGCAAAAAGGAGTCAAATATATGGATCAAATCATATATCACTTTGAAATAAAAGCCCTTCTCTCTGCCTACCTTTAACCTATCCACATCAGTCACTGCCACAAATGTAATGCACGCACCCAGATCTAATATGCAGTTATTATATGGAACTTGAAAATATTATGAGGAATTAAAAATATATACATATTGTATACACATATACATATTCCATTACATATATTTTTGCTTACATTTTTTGATTTTGTGTATGTTTTCTTATTTCTGATTACGATTATTTATCGATTTATTGTTATTGTTGATGTACCCCCCCCGCTCCCGTACTTGGGTTGCACAGCCTTTGGAGTTTGACATATCCAGAAATAATATGATATTTAAGGCATTAAAAGGGGGAAATTCGGAGAACAATCTCTCAAGAAGTAGTTTCTTGTTCACGTAACCATCACCGTCAATGGGGAAAACCTTGAACAATCCGAACATCAAATCACCCCGTGTAATGTAACACCCGAGGCCGACGCGGGGCGGCGCAAGACCTCGCGAACACCCCCACCCCACCCCACCCACCCCACCCACCCCACCCAAAAAAAAAAAAAGAAACGCGCTGACGCTCCGGACCGAGCGCGCCCATTCATTTGCAGACAGCGCTCCGGAGCCCGGGCTGCAGCAGGTCCCCAGTCTCCGAGTCCAGCCCCCCTCCCCTCCCCTCAGCCCAGCCGGCGACCAGGCGCTCGCCACCCGGGCGTGATGCGCGGCGACAGTTGGTCCTCCGCAGAGAACCGGCCCTAGAACCACGAGGACGAGACTTCTCCCCGGGACCCCGTCCCGTGGACCGTGGGACCAGAAACGAGAGAGAGGGGATTCGAGCCCCTTCCTCTTCCCCGGCCACCCCCCGCTCACCTCCGCTCACCCCCGCTCACCTCCGCTCACCTCCTTTCTTGCTCTTTCTTTCTCTTTCTTTCTGTTGAGAAGTGGGAAGAAGTAGATGAGTCAATGGCCGGGGCTCAGCCTGGAGTGCACGCTCTGCAGCTCAAACCCGTGTCCGTGGCCGAGAGCCTGCGGAGGGGCAACAAATTCATGAAGTGGGACGATGTGAGTAAATAAACATGAATGCTAATAAATGCGTTATTAAATAATGTGTTTATATGTGTAAATAAGGTGTTTATATGTGTAAACAAGCCCCGCGCGCCAACGCAGCAACAACCTATCGGATCCAATGGGTGACTGTCGCCCATTGGATCCGATAGGTTGTTGCTGTTGTTGCTGTTGTTGCTGTTGTTGCTGTTGTTGTTGTTGTTGTTGTTGTTGTTGTTGTTGCTGCACGCGCCGCGTTGTCTTTGCAGACTTGCCCTTTACACCTCGCGCGCGTGCGTGCCACGTGCAGTGTATGCAAAACGCGCGCACGTGCGTACTAGCGTGTGTGTGTGTGTGTGTGTGCGTGCGTTTGCGCGTGCGCGTGCCAACGCGAAAAAAAACCCCCCCACGAAGCCAGTGTTTTGATATTTATCACCGAAACAATATTTTACGCTGATATTTTGTTTGTGTTGGTGTTTGATCGTTTGCATATTATATGGCGAAACATTTTGATGTTTTATCTGAGTAAAATATGCATATTTATATATTTCCATGGTTTGTATTTGGTTTTCATGCTTTTTTTATATTTTTCCTCACATTATTTAGTATTTTTATTTATTTTTATTTTACATTTCAATATTATTTTACCACCGAAATACTTACATTTTAAGGTTGCTTTTTGACGCCCCCCCCCCCCCGTCTTTCTTTCCATGTGCGGAAACGTCAACGCATTTCCATTTAATTTTGATGGATATTAACATGCAGACTGCAGAGGTGCTTTGCTTTCCATTGTCGTCCGTGGTCCGTGCAGTGCAGTGTGGGAGCCACGCAGGGAGATGACCTTGATTAAAAGCGATGGCTCTCCTTGCAAAAACAGTTGTTCTCTTTTCCTAGGAACCGCTGCCACGCGATTTAGTTCAATTCAACATCAGCTCCTGGAACAAAAAAAAAAAAAAGAGTTTGAAAAGAATTGGTCTCTTTTTGCCCTATATCGCAGGAGTGTAAAAGGAAAGGTCTGATGTCTGGATTGGGGTTAAGCAGGCAGGTTTGTGGAAAGATTTAGGGGGGGGGGCTGTTGAAATGAATAAATAAAATAAAATGAAAATATTCTCGTTAAAATATACACATTTGCTTATTATTGCAGGATGATTTGGGTAAACTTAAATAAATAAATGAATATGGTTCCATTCAAATATTCAAATTCACGTCATATCGCATGATGAATTGGGGGAAAAAAAACCCACTAAATATTTTAGGTAAAATATTACTATTCTGTTTGTACTGAGCGATTATAAGGGGGGTTTTATTGAAAAATGTATTTCAGTTATTAATGTAGGATGAAAAAAAAGAAAAAGAAACATTTTAAATATTCACACTCATTCTTATCTATACGTGTACAGTAAGTATGAATAATAGATCCAGCTGAATTAATTGCAGCAGAGTTGAGGTCTACAAGATATCAGAGTCAATCTAGTAAATTTTATACACTGTAATTTAACTGTAATTTCATATGCATAATTCCAACTCTATTAGCCCGAATAGGGCTGTTGGAAGCGGATCAAGTTTTAACTCAAACGAACCGTCCCACGGACCTAAAAAAAAGTGTTTTGACACCCCTGCTCGAACCACTGAACACGTTTAGTGGCCGTGGTGAATATTTATTAATGAGGTTCATTGTGATGTTTGGCTGGAATCCACTGCACACTCCTGCTCACTCATGTACCATGCGCCCACCTGTAAATACTTTCAAAGTTAGACGAGATGAATGAAATGTTATATAAGAAGAGTTTTTTCGGAATATCATATAAACATGTGACCATGATATCTCCTATCAGTTATATCTTGTGTTGATCGTACCCATTACAGAGGATTAGAACCATTACAGGAGATAAGAACCATAGAGAATAACTGTGAATAATAAAGCATGATACAAATTATTAACGTGTAGAATATCAATTAAATTATCTACATGTTGAGACCATAATTTTCATTATAATAAATTAATAATAATTTATTATTATCTTATGTCGTTTTTCAGTGGTATTGAATCATTAGCAAAGTGCACAACTCTCAATTGCCATAACTCACAATTTATTAGCAGGGATTGACCTGAAATTTCTTACAATATCAGGATCATTTGGATTATTTTAAGGGGGAATCGGTCTGATATCATCCAATATTTAAATTTCCCTCTGATTATCGACATTTCTTTGCACAATTATCTTGTTACTATTACGGCACTTGACTGAAATGCATAAATTTGGAGGCGTGCACACTCTGCAGCGCTCATAAATGTTTTTTCTTGAGCCGGGGAATGTGAGTCCCTCTTTACAACTACAGGGGGAGGTAATTCTACCGTCCTCCCCTTCATGTTATGAGAAGGGGTGAGGGGCACGTCTGTTTCCCTGAGTGGGAGTGGGGATGGAGCCCTCTCTTGTTGCTGTGGGCCTGTCTCCAGAAGCTCTTTTTCTGCTCTCTGTTTTATTTGATTTCCCCTGCAGTCCTTCTTCCTTCCTTCCTCTCCTCCTTCCCCTTCCTCCTTTCCATCCCATCCCATGGAAAGAATTAGATAGGACTGCCCAAAAAACATGCTATGCAACAGGGTTTGGTAAGGACAGACATGGTTGAAAGTAAGAAAGAACATTTCTCAACACCACTATTTTCGGTTGAAGTAACAATCCGTAAGAATTTGGTAAAATTCGCTCTTTAAGAAACATGCTCCTCTTTATGCCACCAGAACGCAAAAATTTGCCGTGTGTGAAGGCTGCATAACGGGTGTCGTTCGGAGACGTTTGCGTGGCTGTTTGCGTTTACACACATTTTGTGTATAACGTTCCATGTCACCTAGTGAGCAGTGTCACATTTAATGTACGTACAGAAAACATTGAAGAAATATTTTTCTTTGTTTTTTCTTTTCAAAACTTTATTTGAAAACTTGAGAACTGAAAAAGATGGATATGTACATAGAAATACATTTTTGAACCTCATCTGCCATGCGCTGTTCTATCTGCTCCATTGTTTACCATTTCGAACCTGCCTCCTGACAGGAAGTTGGGCTATTCAACCAATCAGCTCATTGTGGAGATTTGGGACGCATGGTCTGCTCCTCTGTGACCTATGCTTACCCATAACACCCCTCGCTGCATAGCTCCATGGAGATGTTTATGCAGACTTACGCAGAAGTATAAACCTGCCTAAGGTGCCTGAAGAAAGGACAACAGGGACAACACTTCCTGAGAAGCGTGTCGAGTTAGTTGACTGAAGTTCTGCAGCAGGACAACAAACAAAGTCTGCAGGACATCAATAACCCTGTCCCAGCAGAGGAATAGCCAGGCACAGGAGAGCAACCCGAACCCAGCCCATCACGACCTGCAGTGGAAAAGAAGATCCAGGGGTGAAAGCCTTTGATCAAGTGGCCAAAGTCCTCCCAAAAGGCAATATGGGAGGAGGTCAACGCTGACCTCTGCAACATCTTCGAGAGACTCAGAGGCACCACCATGAAGAAGTTGGAGAGAATGGGAGAATTAATTCGGAACTATGCAGCGGTACGGGTTTAAGCTGTAAAGAGGAAGAAAACTACACCGATGATCCCCACTCAAGTCCAGGAGGTAGAAGGAAATATATTGTTTAGTCAGAGAGAGGAAGCAATGAAGGAAGGCCAAAGAGGGGGAGAAGGAAGGCATGAACCTGTTGCAAGCAGACATCCGGAGCAGGCTTATGACACTGAGGAGAGCTGAGAACCCGGTAAAGAAGCGTAGAAAGAATGAGCGGACAAGAACCTGGGGGTGGGGGTGGTAGCTCAGGAGGTAGAGCTGGTGGTCTAGTGATCTAAAGGTTTCTGGTTCGATCCCAGGCTCCTCCTCCTGCTAGCATGCTGTAGTGTCCTTGAGCAAGACACTTAACCCCTAATTGCTCCTGATGGCTGCGTCCGTCGGTGTTTGAATAATTGTAAGTCGCTTTGGATAAAAGCGTCTGCTAAATGACTAAATGTAAATGTAAATGTAAAGAACAAGCTTCTACAAATATCACTCAATATATCTGAAAAGAGTGGAAGTCTCTCAATGTCAAAGGCAGTCCTGGAAAAACATCTGGAAAAGTCCTGCACAGACAACCGACGCCCCGAAGAGATCACCCTCCCACCTGACATACCACCAATCCACCCACCAGAACACCAACTAGATGTTAGCCCACCTAGATGAATTGAAGTGGGAAATACTGCATAGCGCAAGGGTCTCATTAGCCCAGGTTGCAAAAGAGTTCCATAGAGGCTCTACAAAAACACACCAGATGTCCTGTGATTCCTCTGGAGGCTCATGAAGGTGGTATGGTGCAAACAGGAGATGCCAACATCCTGGCAGACAGCCAAAGCAATCCTGATCCCAAAGGAAATTACTCAAAGGCTGTCAGGATACCTGCAAAACAACTGTCTGATTAACACATCAATCCAGAAAGCAAGGATCTCAGGCTTCTCTGGTTCTTTGGAACAGGCTCCCACTATTTGGCATCCAGATCCAAGTCGCCAAGAAGGAGGGAACAAACCTTCACCTGGTGTTCCTGGACCTCAGCAATGCCTTTTGCTTAGTCCCTAACAACCTCCTCTGGAATGCTTTTGACTTCTTCAGGGTCCCAGTGGCCCTCACAAGCCTTGTCATGTAGGCTTGGGTGATCGCCGATAGATGATTTTATCTCAGATAAATGAAAATTGTCAGTCCTTCGGTGATAGCCGATGATTATTGAATTGTAAATCTGTCCAAGGCCTACTTCCAGAACGTGCAGATATGCTTCACAACAGCAGACTATACCACAGTGTGGAAACATCTGGAATGGGAATCATGGAGCATGAAGCATCTCCCTGCTGGCCTTCACCATGGCCATGGAGGTGATCATTAGAGAATCTCGATGGGTGCCGAGGCCTGAGGCTGCCGCCTGTCAAAACATACATGGACGACCTCACTCACCATGACCAAGGCTTGTACTGTATGGCTGTTGAGCTAGCTTTGATGAAGACCAAGCTCAGAATGTCCAGAATACATCTCCATCATCAAGGGGAAGCTGTTAGAACAATGCTTTTACATTGGTGGTGTTGGAAAAGATTGAAACGCTTCCAACAGTGGTACAACGCATCCCTCAAAGACACAGAGCAAGTAGATCAGCTCAGGAAGAATGCCGTCAGTGGCTTGGAGAGCATTGGCAGAAGCACATTCCCTTGCAAGTTGAATCTCTGGTCTATGCAATCTGGGCTCATTCCATGCCTTATGTGGCCACTAACCTAATATGAAGTTCCAATCTCGAAGGTAGAAAAGCTGGAGAGACTGATCAGCTCATACGCAATGAAGTGAATTGATCTTTCTAGGTGCCTCAGCAGCATAGGGCTCTACTACAAAGGAGGCCAGTGATCCATTTGTAGCCCAAGCTGCCCCCATCCTGGCTACTGGGAAGAAATAGATCCCATCACAAGCAACCAAGCAGGCAAAGGTGGCGCTCAAGCATCGTGGGCTGAGTGCAGCAAGGGATGAGTGGTTTTGGCCTTGGGGCCAGCACACCAGCATGGAACAAGGCTACCCGCTCTCAGAGATGCATGCTCATGGCACAGGAAATACGTCAGCAAGAGGAGGCAGGCAAGGCAAGGGCAATGGATGATTTGGGAGGGAGTGGAGAAGAGAAACATCTCCTGGAAAGAGCGGTGGGAAATGGAGATATTTAGAGCGATCTTCATCATCAAGGCTGCCTATGATGTCCTGCCATCTCCCAAGAATCTCAGCCAGTGATACGGGGAAGATCCCACATGTGCCCTCTGCCCAACTCCGGCAACACTATAACACAGGTGGTGGGCTGCAAGACTGGCCTTACTCAACCCCTGGCGGAAAAACCAGGTGTTACGGTCTTGTAGCAGTGCTGAAGTGCTGAGCGTCAACGCCCTTCCCCCCCTTCATCCTACTGGCCAGCAACAGCATTGGTCGGGAAAGGTGAGGGTCAAGCAAGACTTGGCACATTAAGACCAGACACAGAGTGGCTAAGTGGGGCACACAAATGGGAGATGGTGACAGATTTAGGCCAGAGGCTCTGCTTCAGAGCTGAGATTGCATCAACCAACCTCAGACCAGACCTTGGTCTATGGTTGGCCTCAATCCATCTCGTTTACTTCATCAAGCTCACAGTGCTGTGGGAGGATGCAGTGGAGGAGGCCTACGAGTGCAAGAAGCTGAGGTACGCACTATGCTGAGCTTGCAGCCGATGCACAACAAGTTGGCTGGAAAGCAAAGGTCCGACCGGTCGAAGTAGGCTGCAGTGAGTTTGTAGCCAAATTATTTTTGAGGCTACTCCAGTAAATGGGAGTTCGAGGGAAAGCCCACTGGCAAGCAGTCAAAGACATCTGGAGAACTGCTGAAAAGGGTAGTCAGCGGCTCTGGATAAAGAGAAAGGACTACATCTGGGCCCTCAGGCAAGTAGATTGGGTTCTTCCAATATCTGTGAGCTACTACCAGACCAAGCTCCCTCTCCAACTCTACCAGGTGGTAAGAGGCGATAGGGGGAGTGGAGGGAAGCCCAGACAGGCGGGGGAGTGGTGTGCCGCAGCCCTGGTCACGTCTCTCTGTACTTCCTGCATGCTCCAGAGGAAGAAAATGCATTTGAGTTGCCAAAAGAGGCAGAAGGAATACCTACCATGTTTCAAGACAGGCCCAAGACCTCTCCAGAACTTCTGAGAAGGATGAGAAAGGACTCTACCTGGGCCGTCAAATGAGAAGATGGCATCTAGATGGTGAGGTTGGGATGCCGGGATTCCCTGCTGAACCCTCTGGAGGTATCCTGGGCCTATCAGCGAAACATCATCCTGCAGAGTCTAGGGAGCATGTCTCACCTATGCAATCAAGGAATATTAACATATGTGACCCACCGCAGCAAAACCTGCTATCTCACGCATTTCTAAAATCTCCAGGAGCAGCCAAATAAGTAAAAAAAAAACCTTTCTCGAAGGAAAATTAGATTTTTCCAGATTTGTGTGCCTTTGTGGCTTTTTTTGTTTCTCAGTGTATTTTCAAAAATAACTGAAAAATGTTAAACCGTGGGGTTAAATATTCCCGTTAGATTACATGATGAAACACAGGTCACTTACCGAGACGCTGAATAGCGCTGAACAATGCTGATCCATCGTTTCCTTTAAAGCAACTGTCCAGGTGAAGATCATTCCTCCATATTCCATGTGATGTCAAGTCACAATGTGAAGCCATTTTGATAGAGTTCAACCTTTAAATCATACATGGAGACATAATTGTGGAGGGGGCGTATACCAACGAAGAAGTCATGCTGACGTCACTTCCGTAAACAAGCCGAGGATCCAGTTTCACTTGTCCATGAAAACTTTCGTCTTCGTGTTGTTATGAATTACGAGAAGCGGGTGGCAGAAGATCTAAATCATATCGCGGACCTTAATCTGACCAGCAAGTCAATGTAAGCAGCGCATACTGGACTTCATTTTCCGCAATGATAGTCAGTTCTCCGACAGTGAGGCTGAAACTGATACCGGCATTACCTCCGACTTTTTCAAGAACCACCAGAGGAGACCGACGATACGCTCGTTGTTGTTACAATGGAAGAAGTTGATGATGTGATGAAGCCCGTTGAGGTTGGTGATGCAGATTATGAACAAGTAGTTATGCACAAGATTCTCAAGTTTACCTGCAAATGCAGGTAAACTTGGTAAAAAAGGCCCCAAACAGGCTCTTAGAGTGTAGCTGGGGTAGTGGGGGTCAGTCCAAATAATAACTCCAAGAACTTTGAAGATATTTGGCATACGCACATTTATATATTAAATGACACACTGGGGCTGATATACAGAGACTCATATTATTGTTACATTTTGTTGTGTTGTCCACACTTTTAAGCTTCTAAATAATTCCACTTTTATAAAACATGTACTGTATATTCTTACTGTTAAATAAAATACTTTTTAAAAACAAAAGATGTTGTGTGTCAGTGACGCTGTTCAAAACTCCCTCAAAACACAAGAACAATGCAGAGATTTCCCCATTCAGCAGGGTGTCAAGTACCCATTCAGCAAGGTGTCAAGTGGCCATGCGGCTGTGTTGGTCCTCCAACCATTTGTATTCTGGGAGCTGGCTGAGTAAAGCCAAGTGTGGGGAAAAACTTTGAAGGCGATTAACCCAGAATCACAGTTTGCCACAACCTTGTCATTAACAAGTCTTAGTTTGTAAAATATTTGCTTGATTTGCATTTGCTTTGATTCTGATTCTCCACTTTCAAATGATGGGAAAAAAAAGTAAAAAGCCACCAAATGTACCTAATGTCTGCGGTGGGTCACATTTAGTGTTACAAAACAGATTTGATCAAGCAGTCTAGCAAGTTGTGGTCAGCAAACTATCTCTATCTAACTCTAAGTTTGGTAAATGGGAAAAACACTGCAGTGTTGCAATTGAAAAGTAAAGGAGAACGAGAGACAGTCTTTACTTTCAATCTGGAGGCAATCTCCACCTTCACTAAGAGAATGAAATTGCTACTTAGAAAACACCAGTGAAATCCTTAATGCTTTCTTTAGCAGAAGATCACTTTTTTTCTGTTCCTTAAAGTAAAGCCCAGTATTTATTTTCAGTCGTGTTTTCCATCATTGGGGGCCAACCCCAGTGACTGGTGTCTCAATGAGAAGCCCATTGAGATGTCAGTCACTCTGGTTGACTCAAAGTGATTGAAAATAAGGTTCAGGTTAAAAAATACTGGAGTTTTCGACGGACAGATAGATAGATGCGTTGTACCACTGTTGGAAGCGTTTCAAGCTTTTCCAACACCGCCAATGTAAAATGAAAATGGCAATATACAATAACCTAATCATGATCAATAAGCACACATATATAAACATAAAAACCAACAAAAACAGCAAAATAAATGTAGTATACAAAAAATAATCCAATTAAAAATGTAATTTCAACATTAAATACATTTACATTTCCTCACCTGGCTAGTTGACTATGAACACCAATGACTAATGTCGTTGAGGGGGGAAAACCTATATTTTGTAAAAAAAGATAAATGTTTTACTTCTAAAAATAAACCGTCTGGCCTACCTCGTCTTCTAAGCTTTGGATCTCTTAGAAAATAGCCAAATGTTTTATTAGAGTTCAACACAGGAATAATAATAGGCTGATTCCCCAAATCTCCTCCTCAGTGTGATACGGCCTCAGATGATACAGAGTATTCATCAAAAAAATAGTTTGCCGAGGGTGTAATACTGTACTAGTTATTAAAATGTTTTATTTTATTTTTTATTTTCACAGTGAAAAGCTCCCAAAATACTTAGTGAAAGTTGTCATGAGGCAACGATTCGAAATAATAGCATGAGTGTCCCCAGAGAGGAGATGACGGCCAAGGTCTTAAGTAAATTGCATTTCCTCTGAGAAAGTGACGAATCCACGGGGGGGGGAATTTTAGCTCTTAAAAAGCAATTACAAATAAAGACTTGTTTTTTTGGCTGAATATCTGTGGGTCCATATTGTCCTTAATGAGTTTATAATGATGGCCGTGGAGAGTTGTGACATTAAGAGAAGAAGCTGTCAGTAATGACTGCTCACATCATAAGTTACTCTCCCCCAGTGCTAAGACATTTCTTTCTCTCTTTCTTTCTTTCTTTCTTTCTTTCTTTCTTTCTTTCTTTCTTTCTTTCTTTCTTTCTTTTACATCTCCATCCATTTGTCTCTCTCAAAATGGTTATTATTGCCAAGAGGTTCGTGATGTTTAATAAATTGTGTATTATTATTTGCAAAAAGTCACATTGGAAAAACAAATTGGAAGGAACAATGAAAGTGGATGGATAGATAGATGGATAGACACAGTAGATGATAGACAGATTGATGGATAGATAGATAGATAAATAGATGAATAGATAGATGGATGGATGGATGGATAGATGGGGAAATTGCATTGTCACAGCAGCTCACATAAAAATGGCAATATTAATAATAAAGTAATAAAAATATGAAAATATTCGACAAACCCAATGATAAGAAATAAACAATATAAAACAATGCATTTACAAAAAAACAATGAAATAACCTAATCAATAAACAAGAAAATGTGGCAGTATACAATAAACCTAAAAATTAGCTAGAAGATAGTGTAATGTCAGAAAATGCAAATATCCAATAAAGCTAAAATAAAAAAAACCAATACAAATTAGGAAATGTAAAATAAACTAAATAATAAGCAATACACAAAAAAGCAACGTACAATAAACCTAAAAATGAACAATAAACAATAAAAATAAACCTAACAATGTGTGATGTCCCGCCCTGCTCCCCAGTGTCTTCACTTCCTGGTTTTGTTTCCCACCTGTGTGATTGTCTTCACATTAGTTTCTCATTCGTTTCACCTGTCCCTTGTTTGCCTTCCCTCCCTTGTGTATTTAGTCGGTGTGTTCCCCTCTCTTTGTGCCAGTTCGTCTTTGTACTATGTGTCAAGCGTTCCAGTGTAATCTCCCAGTCTCTCGGTCTCCTGGTTATTTGATTCCCTGCTCTCTTTCCCGGACCTCACTTTTGCCTTCTCCCTGCCGGATAGTTTGCCCGATCTACTGACCACGTGTGTGGAGACGGCGGGGGCAGTTTTGTCACATTTTACTAGTCTTCGTAGATTCCTTAACGATGTGGTGTCAGACCTTGGGCCACAGTTCATCTCCAAGTTCTGCAAAGCCTTCTGTTCACTTCTCGGTGCCACCATCAGCCTCTCCCCCAGTCTAGCAGTCAGACCGAGCGGCAATACCAGGAGCTGGTCAGCTCAGCCACATGGGGGAAGCACCTCATCTGGGTAGAATACGCGCAAAACACCTTACCCGGCTCTGCTTCTGGCCTCTCTCCTTTTCAGTGTGCCTACGGGTACCAGTTGCCGCTGTTCTCTGATCTGGAATTGGAGGTCAGTATCTCCTCTGCCCAGGCCTTCATCCGCCCTTGTCACCACACCTGGAGCCGGGGCCGTCAGGTGTTCCTAAGAAGCCGGGCCAGTTACAAGAAGAATGGCTGACCACCGACGAACCCCGCTCCCACCTACCGGTCAGGGTAGAGAGTATGGCTTCCCCTGCACGTGGAATCACGCAAGCTGGCTCCCTGGTTTGCGGGGCCTTTCTTTGTCGCCAAGGTTATCAATCCGGTGGCTGGGTTACTCAGGCTCACCAGATCCAGTAGGGTTCACCCCACATTGCATGTGACCAGAATCAACCCTGCGAGGGAGAGCGCCTTCGTTCCGGTCTCCAGGTCCTCGCCACCCGCCCCGATCATCGATGGCGCACCACTCTATACTTCAAGCGGCTCTTGGTGGTTCGTAGTCGAGGTTGTGGGTGGCCTCCAGCTATATTTTTGATCCACACCTCATCTAGGATTTCCATCGCCGCCATCCAGACCAGCCTGGGACGTTAGGTGCAGTCCCTGGGGGGGTACTGTGATGTCCAGCACTTCTCCTGAGTGTCTACACTTCTTGGTTTTGTTGTTTCCCGCCTGTGCGATTGCCTTCCTTGCCCTGATCCGTTTGACCTGTCCCTTGTTTACCATACCTCACTTGTGTATTTTGTCCGTGTGTTCCCCTCTCTCTTTGCCATTTTGTCTTTGTACCACGTGTCAAGTGTTCCAGTGTTATTTCCCAGTCTCTCAGTCTCCTTATATTTTTGATTCCCTGCTCTGTTTCCTGGACCTCGCCTTTGCCTTCTTCCTGCCGGATGGCTTGCCCTATCTACTGACCACGTGTGTACCGAACCACCTTGCCTTGTCTACTCCCTGCCGGATTGTTTGCTGTGCTGACTGTCTATTTGTGTAACAATCCTGTACAAGTCAGGACTTTCTTTAATCAACGGTCCTGTCTCTGAGTTGTGTCATTGATTCATCCTGCCTGTCTTATCACCAGTCGTTACACAATGAACAAAACAAAACAAACATTGAACAAAACAATGATGTTGAGTCGCCTTCAGTATATTAAATGAAATTGATAGTAATTCGAATAACTGTGGGAATTACGTTATTATTTCCGATACAGCCTGATGAAAGGAAAATAAAAAAAGATGTGGAGAAGTGCCGGGAGCCTGAAATGAATTTGATGGCGACTCTGCGTTGCCACGGCAAGTGTAGCTACAGCACATTCCTCTGATGCATGAAATACCTATTTCAAGCATCAAGAAAGGTCACCTTTTTTCATCTTTCTTTCTTGCTTTCCTTTTTGAAATCCTCTCTCCTTCATCCAATCTCTCCACCCATCCGTCTATCTATCTTTCCACCTCTATCTAAGAGACGAGAGAATCGATATTGGTCGGTCACGGCGAAGGTTCACCAGCTCCGAAGCAAACTGTGATTGTCCGTTAAGTGATCATTCAAGAACACTCTCTATATCAGTGGTTCTCAACTTGGGGTCCAGGGACCCTGCAGGGAGTCCCCCAAGAGGTTCCAGGGGGTCCCCAATCAAAACAATTCATCGTTAAACTTCACAGTTATTTCATTAGCAAGACATTAGAAGCACCACTAGAGAATGTACAATGACAACGGTTTTGGATTGCAGTTTCACTGTTATCTTACCCCAGAAGGGAAGGAATTTTGGATTAAATCATATGTAAAAATGAAAAGTTCCCGAGTAGGGCTAGGGGTTCACAATGTAAGGTATGTCAAGAGGTTCTGAGCAAAATGATTAACCATTGAACTTCACAGGTCAAACTACATAGTTTTACTGTTATTTTACCTGTATGGAATTTTGGATTAAATTATATCTAACAATTAAAATCTCCTGAGATTGAAGTCCGAGAGACTTAATCTTATCAAATGGGGGTCCGTGACCTACTGTATTAAGTATCACATTTGGGGTCCCTTGATGTGAAATAGGTTGAGAATTCGTTTATTTTTAACTCGTAGGATGAAAAGCTGAATATGTGGAAAGTTATTTGGACTATACATGTGGAAAGCTGGATATGTGGAGAGCTGCACGTGTTTGAAGCTGAATAAGTGAAAAGTTGAATATGTGGAGAGCAGATAATTTGAAAGGCGTTGGGTTGCAGCGGACCTGCGGCATGTTGTCGTAGAAACCACCAGACCGCTGAACTGACTTGCCCTGATTTGGGTTAGGATTTCGGCTCGTCATTAATATCCCCCCCCGCCCGGACGTTCCGCTGGCCGGTGTCGGTTCCCATCGCTCTGATCTCACGGCCGTGGACAATACACCACTGTTCTGGTGAACTATGCCGACTGCGGACACAGAGAAGAAAGAAAAAAGGGGCCTTTTTATAGATTCCATCCAATAATATCTGCCACTGTTGCCATGTGTACCAAGCCTGGGGTTGGGATTTTAGGAGAGTCCTTGAAATGAGTGTGTTTCATTGTGTTTTCAATAACACTGGTTTGTTACAGAAGGGGGCAATATGAATATTATTGAACCCAAATTCTGTGAAAGTGCCACTTCCACACTGAAAATAATCCTTGTATGTACAAACGTAACACCACACACACAGACACATATTTGTTAACCCAACCACAAACACACACACACACACGCACACACACGCACACGCACACGCACACGCACACACACACACGCACACACACATTGGGTTCATTTGGGGTGAAGGATGCTGGTAGTCTGGTATTCAGAGAAAATTGCGTGGTCACTTCAACTGGCAGAAAGCAGTATTTATTGTTTCTATTTCTGGACCCATTTCAGGACTCAAATCAAAAGAAAACATAATGACAAGATTCCATATTTAAAGTGTGTAAAAATTATTTGCACGTACATTCAGTGGTGCTAGAAAGTTTATGAAACCTTTCGAATTTTCTGAATTTGTGCTAAAATAAATATTCAACAAATAATACATCTTTATTTGCTAAATAATAGTGGTCCACAATCCTTTTATAAACCAAAAAAACATATTAAGCAAAAAACATTATGTACATACTTTTACATGTTTTTTGTTTACATTTGTTTTGGTGAAATGACCCAACATCAAATATCTTGGAGAAAAGACCAAATGCTAGAATTTCTGCATAAATTTGTTCAATCTTACATCTACAGTCTACCTAAAATTTGATATTTTTTTCCAACAAAGGTATTGATGTTGGATCATTTTACTCTATACTCTATATATACTGTACAATTTTTGGGGCATGTTTATGCAATTTTTGCGTAATGTCTTTTGCTTTATTTGTTTAGGTTAATCTCTTTATCTCTTTTTAGATATTTGGATTTTTAGATGTTTTTCTCTTTATCCGATCACATTTTAGGTCAAATTTATGCAGAAATTCAGGGAATTCTAACAAATCGGCAAAAAATTCAAAAACATACCCAAAAGACTCTTTGTATTTGTATTTACTTGTATTTACATTTATTGGTTTTATTTCCAGGACTCGACCACTGTGACCCCGGTGACCCTGACGGTCGACCCCAAAGGTTACTTCCTGTACTGGACGGACCAGAACAAGGTAAGACCACGACCTTCAGTATCCCAAGACACCTTGGGGCAAAGATGAGTTTTGAAAGCTCTTGATGAGCTATCAAGTGGTTAAAAGGACACGGTCATCATACTTTTAAAATAAAGATTGAAAACATAAAGGCTGTTGGAGAAAATGTCCAATTGAGTCTCAGGGGCAAATTCACAAAGGATTGTGCAGCTTTTGCGACCGCTAAACCTGTGCAAATGAGACAAAAAGCAACCTTGTAATTCTCAAAGCACCCGCAAAGGGTGAAATGCATCCCTAACTGGGCTGCTATGGTAATAGTGTCTCTGTGCTCCGGTGCTGTTTGCATACACATTTAAATAGGTGTGGTGTGGGGATGGTGTGGTTTGAGCAGCCACACCGATCCTGTGCCCAAGATCCAGGACAAGACAGATCCAGGACCATCCCCACACCACAAATAGATATTATGTATATATTGGTCGCAAAATTTGCCCCTTTCTATGCAAATGAGCCTCTTTGCAAAAAATTTAATTCAATTTAATTCAAATGTACAAACACCAGCGCTAATAGCCACACACGTTACAGTGAAATTGTTGCCGTCTGCAGGGAGCTGGTGGTTACTGAAGCGCAAATAAGGGGTGTCCCATTTGTGAAGCTGGTGAGGCATTGTGTGATATTTTTTCATTTATCCTCACCTTCAAATCATGCAGGCTCGTAGCGAGGGGCCACCCCAATGCTCCCCCCGGCTCATCTCTTGCCCCCCCACCAGTACCTTCATGCCTAATGGAGAGGGAGCGATCGGAGTGGAGTGCTCCGCTCTCCATGTGCTACGGCTCCCTCTCCATTACGCGTTTGGGCTTTCCCATTATCGGCGTGTTTAAGCCCTCATATCATTAGCGCAATATCTTTTGTGAATCGTACGCTGAGGCACCGCAGATTGTGGGCGTAATTGATGTGCAATTCATGGTGCTATCAGCGGCCGCAATCCATTGTTTGTGAATTTGCCCCTCGGTGTGCTGTTGCTGAGTGCATTGGTTTTATTAATGCAATTATCTTTAAAATAGCCTTCTTCTCCTTCTTTCGGCTGCTCCAGTTAGGGGTTACCGCAGCGGATCATCTGCCTCCAATACCTTCTGTTCTGCGCATCTTCCTCCCTTACACCAACCGCCTGCATGTCCTCCCTCACCACATCCATAAACCTTCTCTTTGGCCTTCCTCTTTTCCTCTTGCCTGGCAGCTCCATCCTCAGCATCCTTCTCCCAATGTAACCCTCATCTCTCCTACACACATGTCCAAACCATCTCTCTCACTATTTCACCAAACTGTCCAACCTGAGCTGTCCCTCTAATGTACTCATTCTTTAAAATAGTAATTCAGTTATTTGTAACCTATGTAAATGGTATGTAGTGGTTCATATATGCTCTTGGTAATTGAATTCTAATAATCAAATTCTGAAAAACCCAGTTATACCCCTTTGGCACCAAGTCCAAGCCCTCGATATGGAAGCTGTTACTGTTGTCTGGCTGGGATGGAAAGAAACTGTGTAGTCAAAAGTATTTTTCATTTTCTTTTGCATTTGGGTTTTGTCAAATCTTATCTTGAGCAGTTGTTTGGATCCTTGGTCGATCAGTTGAGTTGATCTTGATCTCTTCTGTGTAGAATTATGTTTGCCAAGGCCACTGATTGCTCTTCTTTGCCCTACCCGAAATGTTGTTGCCAAGCTGTCACAGTTATTACATTTGTTTACATTTGTATGTTTCCATCCAAATCCAAGGACAGTTTTAATCCAATTTTGACCAAATTCGTCTACACAAATGTTTGTATTCCAATGTTCACTGCCAATAAATTGCTCTTATCAATTGCTATCAAAGTCTTATACCATGATAATTGCAATAACTTTATGACAATCGAATTCAACAAAGCTTCAGGATCTTCAGTTCCAGACCTAGTTGCCATGCCAACTCTCTGGTTTCATTATCTACTCATTAAAAAATATTTAGTATCTACAGAATGTGTAACGAAACAAAATGGAACAAAGACTTAAAAAAATTGTGTTTCATAAATTCCAAAGAAGAGCTGTAACAGAAGGCAATGTCTCCCAGATATTATATAAATAATATTAATATTAAATGAGAAGGAGACGCAGCCATTATATTCAAACCTACATTCTAAGACCATTTTAAACATGAAACATGCAATATAGCGAACACATTTATCTGAATCTATGATCTAATGGTATCTTATTTTCTGGAAATTAGATTGCTCTGATGAAAAAAACAAAAATGCTGAACACAAGTTTTATCAAAATCTACACCAGCTCTTAAAAAGATTCTCCCAAGATTATTTTGAATTCAATGACAAATCTGGTAAATTTCATGTCAATCAATTGAAACGCGATAGAGAATAAACACTTATTGCAGCCATCAAAGATCCACGGGGTAGGATAACATACGACATACGACGGCAAGACATCAATAACATATTTAGAGACTTTAATAATAAGCTATATCACTCGGATAATGAATCTAATATATCAAACATTCACCCATTCCAGGCTACCACCTTAGATCAATCACTTACTCTAGAATAGCTCAGGAAAGCTCTCTTCTTTATGCACAACAATAAATCACCTCGATCAGATGGCTACACAGTGGAGTTCTCTAAACACTTCTGGCCACTTATAGCCCCATTATTCATCAGAATGGTTACAGTAGATTAATAAAACCTCGACCATGCCTCCGCACATGAATCCCGCTCTCATTTTGGTTTCGTTCAAACCCAATAAGGACCCAACCCTCACCTCCAGTTATAGACCCGTAAGTCGTATTAATTGCAACCTTAAGATTATAAGTAGAACACTCACCAACAGAATTAAAAAAGTAATTCCATTTTTAATTCACCCAGACCAAACAGGCTTTGTCAAAGGCAGACACTCTTCCAGCAATATTCATCCATCCATCCATCCATTTTTCACCGCTTATCCGGGGCAGGCTGAGCAAGGAGCTCCAGGCCCCCTTCTCCTCGGCAACGTTTTCCAGTTCCTCCTGGGCGTTCCCAGGCCAGCTGGGATATATAATCCCTCCATCGCATTCGGGGTCTACCCCGTGGTCTCCTACCACGTTGGACGTGCCTGGAAAACCTCCAAGGGAAGGCGTCCAGGAGGCATCTTGATCAGATGCCCGAACCGCCTCAACTGGCTCCTTTCGACGCGAAGGAGCAGCGGCTCTACTCCGAGCTCCCTCCGGATGTCCTCACCCTATCTCAAAGGCGGAGCCCAGCCACCTAACGGAGGAAACTCATTTCGGCCGCTTGTATTCGTGATCTCGTTCTTTCGGTCACTACCCAAAGCTCCTGATCATGGGTGAGGGTTGGGACGTAGATGGACTGGTAAATTGAGAGCTTTGCCTTCCGGCTCAGCTCCCTCTTCACCACAACAGTTCGGTAAAATGCCTGCATCACTGCTGACGCCGCATCGATCTGCCTGTCCATCTCACGCTCCATTTTCCTCAGTGTGATACCCCTATAATTGGAGCACACTCTCCGGTCCCCCTTTTTAAAAATGGGAACCACCAACCTGGTCTGCCACTCCACAGGTACTGTACCCGACATCCACACAACACTGAAGAGGCGTGTCAGCCAAGACAGCCCAACAATGTCCAGAGCCTTCAGAATCTCAGAGCAAATCTCGTCCACCCCCGGCGCCTTGCCACTGAGGAGCTTTTTGACTGCCTCAGCGACCTCTGCCAGGCATATGGACAAGACTTCCCCCAAGTCTTCCGACTCTGCCTCTTCCCCTGAGGACGTATTGATCGGGTTCAGGAGTTCCTCAAAGTGCTCTCTCCACTGCCCGACAATATCCCCAGTCCGGGTCAGCTGTTCTTCTCCCCGGCTGAACACAGCCTGAGCCAAGCCCTGCTTTCCCTTTCTGAGTCGCCGAACAGCTTGCCAGAACTTCCTTGAGGCCAACCGAAAGTCCTTCTCCATAGCCTCCCCGAACTCCTTCTTCACCCGGGTTTTTGCTTCAGTGACCGCCGAAGCTGCAGCCCTTCTAGCCTGCCGGTACCTGTCTGCTGCCTGGTGAGACCCCTGGGCCAGCCAAGCCTGAAAGGCCTCCTGCTTCAGCTGGACGGCTTCCTTCACCGCTGGTGTCCACCAACAGGTTCTTGGGTTGCCGCCACGACAGGCACCGACTACCTTCCAATCACAGCTCCTAGCAGCTGCCTCTGCAATGAAGGTTTTGAACATGACCTACTCGGATTCTATCCCCAACCTCCCCCGGGATGCGCGAAAAAATCTTGGAACTGGAGGTGGAAGTTGAAGACCTCACGGACAGGGGCATCCACCAGGCGTTCCCAGTTCACCCTCACTACACATTTGGGTTTACCAGGTCTGTCTGGCAGCCACCCCTGCCATCTGATCCAACTCACCACCAGGTGGTGATCAGTTGACAGCTCTGCTCCTCTCTTCACCCGAGTGTCCAAGACATACGGCCGCAGATCTGATGACACGACCACAAAGTCGATCATCAATCTTTGACCTAAGGTGGTCTGGTACCACGTACACTTATGAGCCACCCTATGCTCGAGCATGGTGTTCATTATGGCCAATCCATGACTAGCAAGGAAGTCCAATAACAAAGCACCACTCGGATTAAGATCAGGCAGGCCATTCCTCCCAATCACTCCCTTCAAGGTTTCTCCAACGTTGCCCATGTGAGCGTTGAGGTCTCCCAGTAGAACTATAGAGTCTCTAGGCAGAGCCCCTTCCAGGACGGCACCCAGAAACTTCAAGGAGGCTGAATACTCTGAACTAGTGTTCAGTGCATAAGCACACACAATAGTCAGAGCTTTCCCCCTAGCAACTTGTAGTTGTAAAGAGGCGACCCTCTTGTTCACTGGGGAGAACTCCAAAACAGCGGCACTCAGCCAGGGGCTCGTGAGTATTCCCACACCCGCCCAGTGCCTCTGGGCAACTCCATAAAAGTAGAGAGTCCAGCCCCTCTTCATGAGTTTGGTTCCAGAGCCAGTGCTGTGCGTAGAGGTGAGCCCAACTATATCGAGTTGGTACCACTCCACCTCCCGCACCAGCTCCGGCTCCTTCCCGGCCAGAGAGGTGACATTCCATGTCCCTAGAACTAGTTTGCAGGTGGTGGGTCCACAGGGTGGTGGCTCCATGGTATTTTTTCGGGCTGTGCCCGGCCGCGCCCCATTGGTCAAGGCCTGACCACCCCAGGTCTGGCTCCAGGAGAGGGCCCCGGTTTCCCTATTCCGGGCGAGGTACCATGTTGCCTTGATTGTCGTTGCATTAGGGTCCTTTGAATCACTCTTTGTCTGGTCCCTCCCCTGGGACCACTCTGCCTTGGGAGATCTGCTTCTGTCATCACCAATGGTTTTACTTCACAGCGTTTCACTCTACAACGTAACAAGACAAGGATGTCTGCTCTCCCCATTACTATTCGGCGTCTTTATTGAACCCCTCGCGGCGGCCATCCGTCAAAACCGTAATATTGGAGGCATGCAAACAGAAAACTCTGTTCACAACATCAGTTTGTATGCAGACAATATCTTGTTCTGCGTATGGAACCCAATATCATCCCTACCGGAGGTGTTAAATCTTATATCAAAATTCTCAGCTATCTCAGACTATTGAATAAATTGGACTAAAACCACGGTCTTACCGCTCAGTGGGGGGGACTGCAATGCTGCAACCCAGAAACTTCCCTTAACCATCACAATGGGCAATATTAGATACCTTGTTATTGATATCTCCACCAATCTGTCAGATTTGTTTACCCTTAACTTCCCTCCATTGCTCAAATCCATTGAAGATGACCTCATTCGATAGAACAACCTACCCATCGCAATAATTGGTAGGATAGCAGCAGTAAAAATGAATACACTTCCAAAATAAACTACATATTTTCAATGTCCCCAGTGCAACCAACAGTACATTGGTTGAATACTCAAGATTCAATAGTCAATACATTTTATTGGAAATACAAGAAACCGAGAATTCAACTAGCAACACTACAGAAAAACAAAGACTGTGGAGGCCTAGCAGCCCCAAACTTAAGTTACTACTATCTAGCAAACCATCTTCAATTTATAGTTAAATGGTGACAACCAGAGCAACAATTGGGCCATGGATGGCGAGACATTGAACAAACAGAATGTCAGGAGTTATCTTTATCTGATCTCCCATTCCTCACTGGATCAATAAGGAAACATAATTGCTTTAAAAACCCCTTTATCGCAACAACTCTGTCAGCCTGGTGGAAATTCCTCCAACTCAGTGGTCACATTCTATCTCCAAACAAATTCACGCCAATCTGGCACAACCCAAATTTTCTGGTTAAAAACAGACCAGTAATCTTCAGGTCTTGGAAAAGACAAGGAATTACTCATCTGGAACACATTTTTGAAAACAATTTTCTTATATCCTTCCCAACCTTAAACCAAAGGTATAATATCGGTGGCCACGGCTTCCTTCAATTCCTTCAACAACAGCAGTTTCTAAAAGTTACACCGGGCTGCTGGGGTACCTGTCCTCTGGCGCTCTCGGTGCATGGGGGGTTGGGATGTGGGTGCCGTTTGCCGCACTTGGCGGTCATGCCGGTGGGGCAGTCTGGTCAGCTGCAGTAAGGCGGACCTCGCCCTTACACAGGGCTTGGGTGAGCGTGGGTGGGCATTGGGGTCCCGCCGGCTCGCCCATAGGGCAGGCGGTTCAGGCGGAGTGTCGGTCTGTTGGTGCGGGGCCTGGGTGCTTGGGATCTTCTGTGGCCGCAGGGCAGGGTGCTCGGGGCTTTCCTGCAGCCGTAGGGTGTCTACGGGGCCGTGGAGGTCGGGGGGGCTTTAGGGCCCTTTCCGCTGCATGGAGCTGCCAGGTTATAATACCGACCTTATACACTAGAACCAATTGGGATAAGTCATGTAAACTCACCGGTGGACACCTTACACACACACACACACAAACACACACACAAACACACACACACACACACACACACACACACACACACACACACACACACACACACACACACACACACACACACACACACACACACACACACACACACACAACATACAGGCGGTCCCATCACACACACACACACGCACACACCACCACACCTGCTTGGAGTGCACCCCAGCACCCTCCTGGTTGCATTCCTCTCCTTTACTCCCTCATTTACTGCCATAACTATGACAGGAAGAGGCCACGTGACCAGTTGTAGTTCCATTTTTTCTGGACCTAATTAACTTTTTTTCACTACATGTTGTCGTCCGATGTTTATGTTTTTGTGTCAATGTTGTTTGGTTCTGTGTTTATTTGTCTCACCGTGGTGATTCTCCCCCTCTTGGAGTAGTGATCAGTTGTTTATAGACCCAAACATGATAAATAGCTCTCCAAAGAGGGGGGTTGGTGGTGGTTCTCTATAACCAAAAACTGTGCTCGTGTCATTCTACAGATCATCCTAAGGGACAGAGATATTGCAGCAGTTGTTGATGATTTAAGAATTAATAAAGAGTTGCATTGCAGGTTGAGAACTTGAACTCCGCTTGCAGACTAACTCTGTCCTAGATGCAATGGCATACAAATACTCTGTGTTGTTTTCCCAGCCTGCTGACAGCACAGGTAAAAAAATAAAATAAAAAATAAATCTTTTTTTTTTAAAGATTCTCCCAATAGCCCAGTATGAGATCACTTTCTGTTCATTATAACTTGAATTTGAACTTTGAACAGACAATGAAAGTTAAGAAAAAAGAAGGAAACCTGAGCTGTCATGCTTAACCCGACCCCTGTGAGAACATCCAGGAGTCTCTCGCCTTTTAAAAAAACACTTTGTGGAACCAGGAAGAAGTGACAATATAAACAACATGAAAGAGCTTCATCACACCCAATAAACTGTCCAATCCACTTTCCATTAGAACTTTGACGTTGTGGCCAAAGTTTCCATTTACATTTTGTCCTTGCATGACTCAGGTTGGTTTGTATTAGGGTTGGACTCAAGATGATTGTTTTCGTCTGTGTGTGTGTGTGTGTGTGTGTGTGTGTGTGTGTGTGTGTGTGTGTGTGTGTGTGTGTGTGTGTGTGTGTGTGCGTGTGTGCATATATATATATATATATATATATATATATATATATATATTTATTTATTATTTTTTTTTTTTTGAATCCAACACCATATCAATGCACTGCAATCCACTACAGCAATACCTGCAAGAAGAGTCTGGCTTCTGTAGAAAAACTAGCTTGAGTGTGTGTGTGTGTGTGTGTGTTGTGTGTGTGTGTGTGTGTGTGTGTGTGTGTGTGTGTGTGTGTGTGTGTGTGTGTGTGTGTGTGTGTCTGCATCCAGTCGCATTGGGTCTAATTAATAACTGGGGTGGTAGCGCCATTGATTTTGTGTTTGGTCCAGTGGAAGTACTTCACTGTGCTGACAGCAATGCTGACTGAGAGTCTATCAATATCAATCTAACCCTACGTTAACCCTACGCATCTACCTACCTACCATAACCTTATCTACCCTAACCCTACCTTTCTGCCTACAAACCCACCTATCTACCTAACTACCTACCTACCTACTACCCGACCTACCTACTACCCTACCTACCTACACTAACTCTACTTACCTACCAACCCTAACCCTACCTATTTCAATTCTACCTACTTACCCTAATACAACCTACCTACCTATTCTAACCCTACCTACTGTACCTACACTAACCTGACCTACCCAAATCTTACCTACCACCGAAACTAACTACCTATGACATTACATACCCATCTACCTACCCTAACCCTAGCTACTCTAAGGCTACCTTCCTACCCCGACTTTCCCTACATAACACAGTATCCATCAACCTACCTACTGACCTACCTACCTACCCTAATCATACCTGTCCTAAGGCTACCTACCTACCCTAAGGCTACCTTCCTACCACCCTACATACCTACCCCAACTCTCCCTACATAACACCCTACCTATCAACCTACCCACCATCCTACCTACCCACCTACCTCCCTGCCTACCTAACTACCTACCTTTATATCTATAGTAGTATTGTTTGTCAATTTATAATATGTTTGAATTTCATTTTAAACATACACTGTTTAATTTGTCCAAAACTGGGGGAATCTGATATTCCAAATTAAAATTCAAAGTTGAATATAGGACTTAAAAGAATTAAATACATAGAATTTACATGGGGAGTTAAAGGCGTCCTTTGGCTTTCTCTTAAAGTCCAATTGTCAGAAACAAGGTGAAAGATGACTCATCATACGACCAAACGAGTTTGTGCATCCTGCTATGATTTACCGCGTCAGAAGCCCACAGCGTGAACTTTTTTTGAGAATTGTGCTTTTGTGGCATTTATCCACTATCTTTCAACCTCACCTCTTTGCTGCTGCAGTTAGTCCGTGTTCAGCATGTGCTCTAATGATCTTTCAGTCTGTTCTCCTCGACACTCTAAATAGTTCTGCAATTTCTGTGACCGATGCACCTGCTCTAGTTAGTTGGCTCTTGTTGCTTGGAAAATGCACATATTAAAATTCTAATTTAAAAACGACTTCTGTAGCCGAAGCATACGCATGCTGCATTTGATAATCAACCTGTGACTCACCATTGTAGATACACTTGAAATATTGATTTAGCTACTACATTGTTGAAGTCCACCCCATATAAATGTATCTATATATATATTTATTACTTGTCAAATCCCTTAACTCTTTAAGGCGTTATTTTACAGCACAGAGTGCAGTTTCACTAAAATTGTAGTCTCAATGTTGTCCATATTGCTTATACTGTAAATTTCCAGAAGGAGTCCAGAAGGTATCTTCTCTTACACTGTACAGGGCTGGTGGTACACCTGCATTAACATTGTGTACATATATACAGTATGTGTGTGTGTGTATGTTTGGCCTGTGGTTTGGCATAACACAAAAGGAGTGTGAATCCCCCGAAAGCAAATGGAGAGCGGCTCTCACATCAATTCCTCATCATTTCCTGTGCCTTTGTCATAAGGCGATGTTTTTGAATGATGAGCCCTCTATGCTTACATTTCTGTGCTTTCTGTGTCTGCGTGTTCATATGTGCGAGTGTTTATGTCCATGCGTTTGTTTGTGTGTGCGTGTGTGTGTGTGTGTGTGTGTGTGTGTGTGTACCATATCTCATATTAGACAGCACGAGAGCAGTGCTGCCTCCCACCTAATAACTCAAATTGATACAGAGCACAGCAAGAACTGAACTCTCTTAAGGCATAAATTACGCTTCTGTCTGATGTGTGTGTGTGTGTGTGTGTGTGTGTGTGTGTGTGTGTGTGCGTGCGTGCGTGCGTGTGTGTGCGTGTATGCACATGCGCGTGCACTCTATGGCAGCACAGCGGAGGTGGTGTGTCTTCACACCAAGTTTGAACGTCATCACTCATTCTTTGAGAACCATTACTCATATTGGTGTCACACATCTGCTCAACAGCCCTCTTTAAAGAGGATGGAAGGGAAGTCTCTTGTCCAGTGTGTCTCTAGTTTGTGTGTTGTGCATGTGGGTGTGTGTGTGTGTGTGTGTGTGTGTGTGTGTGTGTGTGTGTGTGTGTGTGTATATGTGTGAGACAGTCAGACAGACAGACTTGGCCGGATGGCATGCAGAGTAAAAGCATTCCTCAGATTCTATGGCAGCATAGCAGAACTGTACTCAGCGTGCCTACATGGTCCTAGATGGTCAGACTTGATCCCCAGACCTTTGATTATTTTGAGACGGAGCAGCATGGCTGCAAATTGCCTCGAGACATGTAGCGCACAAGCATTTGATCCAAAAATAATGCATCTGTCCCCATGAAGTCTTCCAGTAAAGACCAAAGAAAAGTAACAAAGGAAATGTCCAAAAACTTTTCAGAAACAGCCAAAAGCCAAAGTCATTGTTTACAGGAATATCTCCCAGACCTTAGTGTTGACAATAACTCTTGCCCAATTTCCCTGGGCAGATTTAGGCCATTGTCAACCATGTTATGTGGTCTGGTTGCTCTACCAGTGCGGTATACCTGTACATCGACGTCCGTTTATCAATCTCTCAATTGATCGATTGTTCAATCTATTTATTGAACTCACTCAGTCATCAACTTATTTAATTCTAACTATTTTCTTCTTGGCAACCAAAAGCGGTTGTCAATGGTTGCAAACTTGGCAACCACTTCTAAAAGTTAGTGTTTTATAAAAGCGTGAAAAGTCATCTACAAACGTTGTATGAAAGAGTCAATTGTCACCTCTTTAAATATTGCTGCTTTGTCAATATTGCCACGTTGCTCCAAACGATTGTAATTTTTGGTTTCGTCAACATTAGCCATTGGACAGAACCATCCACTCGTTCTGGCCAAAACCATGGCCGTTGCTTGTTACCTTTTCTCTCCTCCCTCTTCGTGTCTGCGAACAGAACCAGTTGGGATGTATTTTATGAGTCAGCTGAGGAAGCTTGAACTCCATTTCTCGGCGGTGACGTTGTTTTTAAACATGGCGGGCGGTATGTAAACCCATACATACCGAGGACTCATAAGTCTTCTGTGTTTGTGTGTAGTTGTCCCAGACTCCATTTGGACGGCTTTATTTGTTTCTACCAAAAACCCTCTGTAAATAGTTTCACAGACCTACAAGCACAAGCACCCACTCATCTTCACACATGGAGATTTGATGATGAGAGTGGTGTCCATGACAGCATCAATAAATTAACTAACAACATGGCGGTAATATGATAATATCATGAAGTGTGTGTCATCTCACAGAAGCAAGATTTGGGAGCTGGGTGGACCCTAATTTTGATTTTAAGGACCTGTGAGAACCGCGAGAACTCCAGAACCGGTGATATTGGTGGCACCGTAATTGTACAAATAGTTGCACAACTACAACTGGTCGGATTGGTGGAATTTATGTTTCTCAAACATAAGCCTTTGGGGATGGGAATTTCATAGAGAGTCCTCAAAGTAAAAAGTAATCAGTGATTTTGATTTCTTCCGAGAAGGCCCCTATCAAAGAATGTCGCAACAAGGCCAAGGAAAAATATCTTAAATATCTCTTCTATATCTTTTTTGTTATTTTTACATCAGAGATGGGTGGACAGCATTGACCTATGTCCACCAGTGTCCTTCCCCAATTTCCTGAAGCGGTGTTTCAGTTTGTGTCGCTTTAAATGAAAATGAACTGCTGCTCCCCACGCCCACTCCAGAACTGTTTGCCCCAGTTATGAGAGCCTGTGTTATGAAATCCATAAACCTTGACTGATTTCACCTAATCAGTCCACCAAAATCATTTTCTAAACAAATTTGAGGCGAGAAATAAACAATCCAGTTGCTGAATCTTCACTCATATTAGATCTACTAGGCCTCATTTAGAAGCTCGTTCCGGCGTAAATACCACAAGGCACTGCTACACTGCCTGTTGCACCGCACGGGACACCGCACCGGGACAACGCATGGGAGTTTTTGTGTTTCATTCGGGAAATCGAATGGGAAGTCGGATAATTAAATTAAATGAATTAAATGAAATAAATGCATCTCCAATAAAAACACACTGACCCGATTGCACGGCGCAGCCTATTACTTTTTTTTTTTTTTTTTTAGAAAGAAACACACAACAGAATTATATTTTAAATACTTACAATTCCATTGTCTGCAGTTTTGTCATAGACAGTTGGTATTAATTCATCTTCATTTGAAAAGATCTGTGCTGGTCTCTGCAGCCAACAGAGCACTTCTTCTTTAGCTCTTATCTTCGTTGCCAACGGGTCCAGTTGCGCTCCAGCCGTGGGTGGAGTTTCTTAGATGGAGGGTGGTTCTAATTCTAATGTGTCTCAATGTTACGTAGTACTGAGACAAAGCTGAACGGCTCTTTTTAAGAAAACAGACAGCTCACTAAAACTCACTGTGATGTCTTATTGCACAGTTTGTGTGTTCGTAGACCCATCAGAGACGCAAATGTATGTGCACAAGCACTGAAAAGCTGAGTTTTGCATAGTAGGTCTCCTTTAAGTCCTTAGTGTAAGATGTGCTGTATTGGGACATAAGTCTTCATTTGTTTTCTCCCCTTCAATTGAGTTCTTATAAGGTACTCTAGTGCTTATCATATCTTCACATCACAAGCATCTGTCAATCATCAATAAAGGGAGTATTTCAGCCATGCAGTAGCTTCTCTGGCTTTGTTTAGTCTCAGTAACACATCGTTATTTGGACCGTGGTGTAGTGTTTAATTCAATTCTCTCAGCACTGCACAAATAAACAGTGAAGTAGGATCCTATTTGCATTATTACAAAGGTTAGAAAAGGCCCGAACATTCAACATTTATTGAACCCTCTAATTTATTGAGTCTTTTGTTTTGATACACTAACATTGGCATGTTTTGAACTGGTTTGTATTTTACTGTGAAGTACGTTTTGGAGACTTCTGAGACTCAGTTGGCTCTGGACCGCCTTTTAAACAAATAATGCTGGTTGTAGTGTTGGGAGCGGTACTGCTGTATATGTAAATGGTACTGTTCTGCCCGTTATTCACGATTATACAGAGATTAAATATGGATCGATTTATTGAAATTACTTTCTTTCAGATTCATTTTGCTCAAATGATTCCATTATCGAGCATGTAAAGATATGGTTATAGTGATATATAGTGCTTTGGTCAGAAAATAAGTGAGTTCTTGGGCACATTGCCATGAAGAGACAGGTGCACTTGCTCATTGATGTGTTTGTGGCGAGACACTACTCGCACTACGAGTCAGAAAACATTTACTTTATTTACTTTTTGATTTTTAACCTTGTATTTCTTGGAATTTCTTCAGGAACACTGGTGTCGAAACAATAATCCTCACCTTAACTCTTAACTCTGCCCCTCCAGCTACTTATCAAAGTTGCTGACGTTCTGTCCGGTTATCTGACTCTGTCTTGTTTGCCCAACACGGGGGTAACCTTTACTGAGCTCAATAATAAAAATGTCAACGTTGTAAAATTTATCTGGTATTGCTCTGAGAAAGGGGAAAGCCAGGCCGCGTTGTTTAGGTTCTGTTAACTTTGGAGTTTGAACGGCAATTATGTAACTAACTTCTGCATTATGCAACATTTGTGTAGCATTCCTCTGCCCTTGATCTATTAATGATGAGTTGCATTATATATATATATATATATATATATATATATATATATATATATATATATATATATATATATATATATATATATATATATGTCTATAATATACATACTGTCGGCCACTAGTCGCCATGGTAACTGGGGAAGTGCCCGCAGTGTTCCAGACTCAGATCATTCAAATATGTTTACACAGCATAAGGGTGCGTGTTGTGCCTAAATTTGCTTCTTCAAGTGTTAACAATTGCAGGCAAATACTGGTATGTCAACACATAAAAACAAATGCAGACGGACAAATGCAAGGACACGCACACATGCCACACACACACACACACACACACACACACACACACACACACACACAAACATTCCTGTGCTGCCCCAACAGCAACAGGTGCTTCTGTGGAAGGTTAAAAATAATGTTTCCCACTCTGGGGTCGAGCCTGGCTGAATGCGGGGTGGAGCCTGGTCTGAAAAGGGGGTGGGGTCATGCAGTTAAGGCCCCACCCCGCACTGGAATGAATCAAGCCCAATGAAGCAGCATTTTGAGTGAGTGGCCACGGTTGCCAAGCGACAGCACACACACACACACACACACACACACACACACACACACCTTGGAAATGTCACATTCTCACCCGTCCTTTGCTCATATTCAGAAGTGCACGGCCAACTTTGAAAGTTATATCTGTATGTGTTTGGGAAGGGGTGTTCATGCATGTGTGTGTTTGCCATGTGTGTACATTTGTCTGTGTGGGTGTGTGTGTGTGCATATTCTGGTGTGTAAGTATGGTATGTACCTAATTGATTACCTGTATGTGTGTGTGTGTGTGTGTGTGTGTGTGTGTGTGTGTGTGTGTTTGTGTGTGGGGATCTGGTATGTGTGAACCTAATTATTCTACCTTATTATAAAAAAAAGAACCTAATTATTTACCAAAATGTGCTTCTGTGTGTGTGTGTGTGGATCTGGTATGTGTGTACCTAATTATTTACCAGAACGTGTGTGTGTGTGTGTGTGTGTGTGTGTGTGTGTGTGTGTGTGTGTGTGTGTGTGTGTGTGTGTGTGTGTGTGTGTGTGTGTGTGTGTGTGTGCACGTGTGTGTGCACGTGCATGTTTTTGGGAAGCAGGCTGTGGTTCTATTAAGAGGGCAGCAGCTTTCCCTCCTGGGAGACTTATGTTTCAGCACTGTGCCACTCCAGGTGCATTGTGGGTGATGCTTTCAGCATAAGCATGGCAGAGGCTTGATGGATGGCAGTGAGAGATTTGGCAGAGAGAGATTTGATGGAGAGAGTGAGAGGAAAGGGGGGCGGGGTGTGAGGGAGAGAAAAGGGGATAGGGGGAGATGGAGAGAGAAGGAAAAAGAGAGAGAGCGGGGGAGAGCAACAGAGGGAGGGGGAGAAAAAGGCAGAGGGGGGAGAGGGCGGGGAGAGAAAGTGAGATGGTGAGGGGGAGACAGGGTGACACACACACACACACACACACACACACACACATAAATAATCAGACAATACAGGATACTTGCACACACACATTATGGCTAATAATTAGGTACACACATACCAGATCCATTGTACATATACACACACGCACACACTCACAAACACACACACACACACACACACACACACACACACACACACACACACACACACACACACACACCATGTTGTATTCTCACTGATATGTATATACACAATCATAATACATATACACAGATAAATACACAAACACAAACAAAATACGCATCAGATAATTCCATTCACAAATAAAAAGACACACACACACACACACACACACAAACACACACACACACACACACACACACACACACACACACACACACCTCAAAACAGCAGGAACAAGCTGTAGCTCATAAATCTGGCTCCAATCTGCTGAGAGAGAAACGAGACCTGAGCCAAGTCACCTCCATCTTTATATCATCCGGAGAGAGGGAGGGAGAGGGGTGGGTGGGGGGGTGGAGCAAATCAGGGAGGGGGAGGGAGAGCGTGAGAAGGGGAGGCAGGGACAGAAAGAGGATTGAGGGAGGGAGAAGGAGTGAGAGAAGGGTGAGGGAGGGAAGGAGAGAGAGTCAGATGGCAGCTGATAGCTCACACCTCACCCATCCCGCAAGCTCTAGGCCTATTGTGTGGTGTATGTACTGAGTATGAGTTTTGGCACTGGGAGAGATAGGCAAAGCACAATCAGATAGACGCAGGAGCGCAGCAGGCCGTGGAGCGACCACCCACCCTGTACCCGACCACGCCCGAGCACGCCCACCTCCCGTACCTGGTGGCATCTTACCTACAGCGACCAGCCATGGGCGCAGAGCGGCGCGCCATGCGCCTCCGCCGTGCCAGGTAGCTCTGCGCCCCCATTAGGCCCCGGTCAGCCCCCGGCCGCCGAGCATGCGGACCACAGAACAGAGAGCGGCAGACGGCCCCCCCCACCCACAGCCCGACCCCCCCAGTGACGAGCGCCCCGCGCAACAAGAGAGCAAGAGGACAGGTACCGCGGCAGCCCGGTGTGACGACAGGAGTCCGCCCCCCACCGAAGGAGGCCACATGGTGAGCCCTACGCCGAGCACACCTGCCAGGTTCATGCCTCGGGTCACAGGACCAGATGGAACTCCTAACCAGCCGACGGGCCACCCCCCCAACGGGATGCAGAAGGACACGCAAGCCCCACCCATGGGGCGGGCATCCCCAGCGGCGCGCCGACCCGCAGACCACGGGGCGAAGACCCGAACCTGCAACCCGAGCCCCGTACCAACACACGGATGCAAGCTGCAGCACCGCCCCCCCCACCCCCGGAGACAGGCCAGCTCAACTCAGGAAAAAGAGTGGGCCCACCACCCAGCCCTCCTAACACCCCCCTGGGGCTCCGGGACCCCCCCGACCACAGGCTTACGCGCCACGGGCGACCCCAGAGCCGCCCGGGCACCCACCCAACACAGCAGAGCCCCGGCGAGACCAGGAAGACCCCCACATGCCCCAAAACACCACCACATTGCCCCAACTTAGGAAGACTCAAGTATTAAATGATGGAGTTATGTCAGTGATAAAAGTAGCCCGTATTTCATTCAATGAATCACCCTCGTCTTTGGATATTGCCAATAGTTTTTCCATTGAGGTGTATTCTATTAATAAATTTAACTATTGGGATGTGGTGAGATTATGGCATTAAGGCATGAAAGTAGTCTCTGGTGTTTAGGGAACAGCGAGAACAAACATCTTTATCCACAAAACCCATTTTGAACATTTTGTGTTCCAAGATATGAGCTCTGTACAGAATCTTATCTTGGATGAGTTGCGGGTCATAGAAAAGGTGTTACAAATAATCTTCCACAGGTTGATATCGGTGGAAATAGCAAGGTCTCGTTCCCATTCCATTGTCATCTGTGTTAAATAAAAGTTTGTATATTCTGGAAAAGGGATTTTTTAAATGACCGATATGAGGGAGATGTTCAATCATTGGAGGTGGTTGAAGGATGTTGTTCGTCAATTTGATTTTAACTTTTGCTGTAGTTGAAGGAATTGAAGGAAGCCGTGGCCACCGTTAACCAGACCTGAAGATTCTTGGTCTGTTTTCAACCAGAAAATCTGGGTTGTGCAAGATTGGCGTGAATTTGTTTGGAGATTGTAGAGTGTGACCACTGAGTTGGAGGAATTTCCACCAGGCTGACAGAGTTGTTGCGATAAATGTGTTTTTAAAGCAATTCTGTTTCCTTCTTGATTTAGTAAGGAATGGGAGATCAGATAACGGTAAATCCTGACATTCTGTTCATTCAGTGTTTTGCCATCCATGGCCCAATTGTTGCTCTGGTTGTTACCATTTAATTATAAATTGAAGATGGTTCGTTCAATATTAGTATCTGAAGTTTGGGGCTGGTAGTTCTCCACAGTCTTTGTTTTTCTGTAATGTTGCTCATTTAATTCTCGCTTTCTTGTATTTCCAATAAAATTTGTTGACTATTGAGTCTAGAGTATTAAACCAATGTACTGTTGGTTGCACTGGGGTCATTGAAAATATATACTTTATTTCTGGTATTTATATTCATTTTCACTGCTGCTGTCCTACCAATTAGTGAGATGGGTAGGTTGCTCCATCGAATGAAGTCTTCTTCAATGGATTTGAGCAATGTAGTAAAGTTAAGGGTAAACAAATCTATTGTATTGTCTTGTAATATTGGTGGAGATATCAATACCAAGGTATCTAATTTTGCCTGTTGTGATGATTAAGGGAAGTTTCTGGGTTACAGCATTGCAGTCCCCCCCACTAAGTGGTAAGACCGTGGTTTTAGTCCATTTTATTGAATAATCTGAGATAGCTGAAAATTTAGATATACTATTGAACGACTCGGGATGGGATGGGATGGGATGATATTGGGTTCCGTACGTACAAAAATATATCGTCTGCATACAAACTGATTTTGTGAAGAGTTTCCTGTTTGTATGCCAACGATATTATTGTTTTGATGGTTGGCCGCCGCGAGGGGTTCAATAAAGAGGGTGAATAATAAAGGGGAGAGCGGACATCCTTATATATATGGCAAACATCAACATGCCAAATATAATAACTAATGTATCTGATTTCCTCATAATTCCTTGAATAAAAATAATTATAAACATGAAATTTGCTTTAATAAAAAATCGGAATAACTGCTGAAATTATTCCAGAATGCTGGCTCCTAAAACTGGTCTAAAAACGTCTAAAATGATAATTATTATTTAGACAATTAAACGACATAATGACTAATTGATTAATGAATTACTTTATTCATTAATTTAATATTTATTTTCAAATTATTTATATATTCATATGTGTTTCTGTAGTTGAAGGAAGGTTTATCACCATATCATTACAATTTTCCAAACCCCAACCCCATTGAGACAATATTTAAAAAATCTAAAAATATGAACTATAATCAGGAAAACAGTCTGGGGTTAAGCCATAGTCAGAAGAGCTAAAACTCGATTTGACAACTTGGCCATTTCAAGAGATCACTTTACATCAAATTAGCTTGTCAGTGAAAACACCATGGCTGATAGATAATGAATCTCCGCTTTGATAATCCTTTTTTCTGAGGTTTTGGACAGTTTGCCGCGTAATACACTGGATGACAGGATCGGAGGGAGTCGGACCCCGCACGCATGAGTCAGAGCCTCAGAGAGCGAGGGAGGCTGAGTCACACGGTGTGCAAAAAGATATATTTGTATATATATATATATATATATATATATATATTTCAGCCTTTGACAGTCTGGGTCACACCACTTCCCTTCCTTCCATAAATCTCAAATGGGAGCTACAGGACAATGCCTGTACTGTGTTGCGTTGTACATCTGTTTTTTTTTCTACTTTTGTCACTGAAAATGCAGCCATTCGCTACAAAAAACCTGAGTCTTAGGATACAGTTGGAAACATGTCAGGAAATTTTAACTGCAATATTCTGTAATAACGCTGTATTAAGATAGTCTAACCCATCCGTTATGAGCCATGCATACTGTTGCATATATATTATTATCAAGTACAGACATGTCCAACTCAGGAGGTAGAGCGGGTCGTCTAGTAAGCAGAAGGTTGCTGGTTCGATGCCAGGCTCCTCCTGGTAGCGTGCTGATGTGTCCTTGAGCAACACTTAACACTTAACCCCCTAACTGCTCCCCAGGCACCTCAACATGGCACCCCACTGCTCCTAGATACATCAGATACTAGGATGGGTAAATGCAGAGAAATTGCTAATTTCCCCGTTGTGGGACTAATAAGGGTTTATAAATAAATATTTATTTCTGCGTTTATGTTACAGTCAATACTTGCACCTGACTGCCACTTACCCCCTCCATAGCCTTTTGTGTAATTTATCTTTATCTGCTGCATAGAGTACATTTTGTTCTATATGCTGTATATTGTATTTATAATATTTATGTGTTTTTTGACTGTTGAGCATCCTTTTTCTGTGCTACTTTCTGTTTCTATTTTTATTTTTTAGCTTTTTGCACTACAATGCACCAATTACACCACAACGAATTTCATGAAAACTCATTACATGAAAATTGTCCCAATAAACTGATTCTGAAAAAGTAATTTAGCAAAATAATATTTTTTGGATGGTGTTAGAAATGCATTGTAGTGTAAAGTCTATATGAAAATACTGTGACCATTTTTCCTTTGTTTTTACGGACCTATCTTGGCCAAATGACCAAAGTGGCTATGCATTTAACACAATGGGTTTGACCCAGGCGTTAGGGTACAGTCTCCTTTGAATCCTTTCTAAATCCTGTAGGCGGGCATGAATCACCGTCATCATGACGACCCAACGGCACCATCAGATACCTTGAGTGTAACTTGAAACAGTTGTTATATTTAAAGGATTGATCAGAAATTTGGCTTTTGATCCCTACGCCCGTACCGCTGCGGGAGGTAAGATAAGTCAACTGTGATTGGGCTCTAACAGTGTTCTCTATCGGCGTGGCTATCCCTGGGTAATATGACCTCCATCACTAGAAGGATGCACCATCTCATTTACAAGAAAAAGTCGGGGCTATTTACAGCGGCTAAATAGCCCCGAATATGAAAACCAACATCTCTGCAGTCATTCTAAAGCCGCTGTAAATAGCGGCTTTAGAATGTCTGCAGAGACGTTGGTTTTCATATTTTTTTTTGAGGAAGTGTGAAGGAACATTGTGACAGTTACATCAGTCCCTCCGTCAGTCAGGTTTGAGGTCAGCCGGCTCGTAGGGGGGGATTCGTTAAGGAAAAGGGAATTTGTTTCTGTGAAACGCAAGTCACCGCCGGCGCCAAGGTTCTTTGTTTGTTTGTTTGCTTTTTATATGAAGCCGTCCAACAAACACAGAGAACCCCAAAACAATTGCTCGTCCTCCCCTGTTCCCATCTTACCCCTTTAGCTCCTTTCCATAAATTAGGAGAATTGGATAACGCATTGACCTTACGATCCAGTTTGGGTCGACCCCAGGTGATAGATATAAAATCCCTTGTGAAATAAATTATTTGGCTGAACTTTCTCCCTCTTCAGAGGGATTCTGGTTTTCAGTGAATTGACTGAGAGTCAAAAGGGAGCAGGAGAAGTAAAGAGCGTTAAAAGAAATGAAAGCGTTGCCAAGCGCTTCTAAATGAACGGGTCCTGGGCGACTTTAGAAGCCTTTGTTTCATGCTCGACTTGTTCCTCCGTTTGAATGACGATTAGGGCTTATGTTCAACCACTCGTTTTGGCAAGACATGTTTTGGCTCGCATACTATTATAGGAGCCTTGTTGTTTCTATTTCCTCCTCGAAAAGAAAAGACTGCAGCCACAGGTCTATAAAGAAGGTGCCGGGTTGCTTTATGTGGCTGAGCCACCCGAACTGATTAGAAGCTGTAGCAGAGGGTGCGGAAGAAGCGCAGCGTGAATTTTGACCGAACGCGTTCGATCGACCAAGGTAAACGAGGGGACTAGACGTTGACAACCGCGGCTTTTTCCCCGACGGCTCAGAACAACGGATGAGGGAATGTTGGGCCAAAGCCAGGGATGGAGAGTGCATTGGCGGCGGAATCTCTGACGAAATGAAGCGCCTTTTCTCGATATTCTGAAACACTCGGACACGCAAAGAGAAGAATCTCCAAAGACAGCCAAACCTTTCATCACTACTACAAATTAAATGTTACGAAATGAGACAAGGACAGTAGTTCCACTTTTCAACAACAAAATTTTGCGTGAGAGAGAACAATGTCCACCCTGTGGCTCGCTGCCCATTCGAGCACATCAGTGCGAGGAGGAGGATGATTAAGCCTATCCCGCGTCTCACGGGGTCCAAGTATTTATAACATTGATGCCGGCCTATTTCTGCGCCCATTATTTAAAAACTGATCTCTGAAATGTTGATTGCTTTTGCTCTGACACGGTTCAAACAGGATGCAGTTCGACACCGAGCGCAGAACGAGCCGAGGGTTCAGAACAAAAATAGAAACTTGGAAAGGGAAGGGACGGCTCGGGCTCCTTCTGGCTTCGCCGTCTCGTTCCACTCACTTGAGCGCTGTCAGAAAATATACCTTTCCGTTCTCTGCGCGTGAAATATTTATGAGAGCGTTTACCAAAAGGTGGTGGAGGAGGTAAATGCCTTTTTCTCTATCCTCCATCTCTGCGTCTTTCTCGACCAGACAGACACCCATTGTTTTTTGTCGCCATAAACCGAGCCATCATTTAATCAAAGAGAAATCTTTAGATCCTTCAGATACCATTTAGGGTTTTTGCCTCGCCTTAGGATCACAGTTGCTTTCAACAATGCTTTGGTCTTAACAGCCCTGGGTGCACGCCGACAGCTGTTTTTTGAACGTGTCATTTTGGTCAAAATGCGGCCAGATTGCTTTCCCTGATACCCCCGTCGCATACGAGGAATACAAAATGAACCCACCAGGTGTTCGCTTGTGTCGGCTTGGGGTAGTAATGTCCACCAACGGGTCCATGAAAAGAAGTCAAGAACCTTTACCTTTACCTTGAAACAGCCACAGGATTGGGTCTCATGCCACAGACTGACTCTGACTCTGGTAATGTACCCTGCTCCACGAGCCCGGATTTGAATATATTTAAATGTGCAGCGCAGGATGATCTATGGCTCTAGCATGCCAGCTGTTTGATATCTGCATGTTGAATCAGCCATTGTTTTTTTTTTGTTTTTTTTCGTTCCTCCCAGTCTGGCCTAAAATACCTGTATGCTGGGAAGGTGCGATGTATCTTGCATTGTATCGGATCAAGATAATCAAATTTAACCCATGAAGTCCTGTGTAGGACCTTACAAGCCCCAATATTTCCACATTATTTCGTATGGTTGACCTTTAAACACTGTATTGCTCTTCCATGTGAACCAAGGGAATTCATTAAGTACAATTATAATCAGTGTAATATTCAGGCCAGCCAATCTCTTTTATCGCACCCAGAGTCAAGATATTGACCAAAAGTATGTGGGTTAGCAACGGTTGGTGGGAATGGGTGAGGGTTGATCTGACATTTTGACATTTTGGTGAGTGGATAAGTGAACCTCGAAATGGACTCTACTGCCGCAAGACTTTGACAAGACATAATCAGCATGGGGTGTTTTCACCGTTTCAGTTTAAGTTACATAGAATCCATCAATATTCATCATAATGCAGTGAACCAACCATTTAGATGGTGATGGTGACCATGTGTTGCACATCTCTCTCTCTCTCTCTCTCTCTCTCTCTCTCTATCCCTTCATCTCTCTCTTCCTCTTCCCTTTGAGCGGCTTCAGACCCAGCCCAGTTGCCATGACGATCCAATTCGTGCAGCATACTGTCATGATTTGACTGCTGTTGTGGCTCGCGCCCAGGTGGTCACTCGCTTCACAGAGCCCGATTAAATAAAGGCTCCCCTAATTGTGTCCTTTCAAGTCCACCGTATGACAAGGGTTCAGAACCAGAACTGAGTACCGCTACCGGCCTTCTACTGGACTTAAGATCCCAAGGAACAACATGTAAGTCACCCTTATAGAGTGACAAGGTGGGCGGAGCTAAATATACTCGACAATTGAGATTGGAGATTCTTGGTTGGAGACTTATCTCAATAACTGGTATGTACCCAAATATTTTATTTGTAAACCCAGTTTGTACGATTCAACATTACCATATAACATACAATGACAGGAGTCTCACGGGTGATTAAACATTCCCATTGGATGATGTATTGGCCCCTGGTTACCAATTTTTCAACTTTGTTTTTGATAAATGTCTTTGCGTGGCTTGAAAGTTCTGAAATGGCCATTCACTCTGCATCGTCAATGAGCCAAATTACAATATTCACTTACAGAACCTACTGTATGACCACGTCTCACTTGCGAGTGTCCAAATATGCTCACGCTCTGTGGAATGCTCGGTCGTAAAAATTTGTTCTTAATGAACGGATTTTAATTAAAAACTGCCCCAAACCGCTTGTAATCACAAATAGTAAAGGCCTCAGAGTCTTAGAAAATGACACAGCCAAACTTAATGTAATTGGCACATTAGAACTAAATTACTTGCCTTTACTATTTGTTACTCTGCCGTACATGATATTGGTTAACACACTAGAGGCTTTAATGCAGTGTGACAATGGCATATTACGCTTTTTGAGAGGATATTGCTGTCCGCGCCTCAGGGAGAGGTTGCATCTTGAGGAGATCACTAGGCTCTTTCTACTAAGAGTCCTCAATGGCTAATCAGCTGGTTTTGACTGTCAAGACAAGCCCTGACTGACCCCTCCCAACCGATACCTCGTCATGTCCAAGCCCTCTCCACCCTCGGATGCAGCATTTCAGTAGGCAGCAAGCAGCTATCAACCATACCATCCCAAAAGTTGCAACGCATATAAGGCTGATGCCTGAATATCAATTTCCCTTAAAAAGAAGAGCACCACACAGTTTTGAAGAGGCGGTTCCGTGGCATTGCTGGGATGCTCCATCCAGCCTCCACTTTAGAGAAAGAAAAATCATTCCCTTCGGAACAATAATGAAGTATGTTGGAAAAGGTATGAATCTTTTCTGATTTACATAGACTGAAGTACACTGGTCGATAGTACGCATAAACATATGCACATATGTTGTGTGTAGAATGTTGTTCCAGACGCAAGCAAAACTTCCTTATATGGTCTGAGCGTGGGATCATGTAAATTTGTCATTGTGGCCACGTGCCTTTCAATTAAGAAAGTCCGGATTCACCGACATATGCATGTGGGAAAGAACCAAAACCGTCGGGTTGTAAACAGAAAACACAATAAGAACTAACCACACTGTAGAACATTTCCTTTTTGATTTCATTTTCCTTTCTTTTCATTTCCACTCTCCTGCTCATTCCCTCCTCCCTCCCTCCATCCCTCCCTCCCTCCCTCCTCTCTTTTATCTCATGCCATATCTCCCTCTCTTGCTTGCTCTCTTCCGCTGTTTAAAAATTTGTAACTTCTGATGTTCCCAATATTCCTTGAAAAGCTCAATACATTAAAACATTTTTTTGACTTAATTTATATTGCTGCAGGAATAAGGGGCCGACGGATGAATTACACTCAAGTCCCATTTGCCAATAAGGCAATTACAGGCTTTTTATTCTCTGACAATCTGCACTCCTTCCTGTGTAAACCACTGACCATTTGCTTGAGTGGGTGACTGGACAATGAGATGTTTCAGCTCTGTGTCCAAGAAGCCGACGTAGTGGGAGGGATGCGACAGCATCGTAGCATAGAGGTTTTTTTTTTTTTTTTTTTTTTTCCCTTGAAACGGTCTCTTTCTCTTTAGTAAATCATTTATACGTGTGTGGGAAAACAGTTGCATGTCTCCTAATTGTTTTCACATGTTACAGCCCCCTACCTTTTGGGATTGTACTTCTAGTAAACAAAGTATTTTTAGAATAATGCTGTTCTGTTGCCTTTTAATGCTTATTTGTAGTTATAGGACAGTAGTGGTGTAAAATTGAGTTATATTCTCTCTACTAGTCAGCACCACATTACCCCCACATTTAGATTTTCTCTCCATTGGGGTTTTTACAAAAATTTGAATGATATGGTGGGAAACCAACCGTAAAATGATCTCATGGCTCCACAGACTACCTTGATACTTAATTTTGCCTTCTTTTGTATTTGTTAATTCCATGTTAAAGCAATGGCGTTTACATATTTTCAATTGGAATAGCGTAAGAAGAATACGTGTCACTATAGTTGTTTGTGGGAGCCGGGGGATCGTTTTAAGGTAGGTTTCTCAACATATCAAAACCCCCAAAAATATTAAAAATCCTATAAATGTGAGTATGAATGCATGAAATGCATGTTCTGACCAGTAAAAGACGGGCTAAAACGCAATTTGACTCCAGTGTGGTCCTTTTAATAAAAGGTTAGGACAATTTACTAAGACGAGTATACACTTCAAGATCTACACATAGGGGGAAATCTCAGAAGCGCTGTCCAAGCACAATAACATTTTAGAAAAAACAAAGTCACCGCACAGTCAGCACATGACCATGACAGCGTTTTTTGTACCATGACCCAGAATGGAGTGGGTCAGCGTCTGTCATCTCTGACCCACTCTATCATCTGCATAATGGAGCGCTTCTTCCAAACACAATGTGCATCGTCTTCACATCGCCGAAATGAATGAATTTTCCTTTACCCGACTCTTCCCCAATGTCTTCCTAAACTGACAGCCGGGTCTTTTTGAATCGTCCTCTACAGTGGCCATGTTGTGACACGGGTTGTGAGCCGCCGTTGTGTTGCCGTGACGCCGGGGCAAGAGACGATTATCGCTTGTTTTTGTCCGTCCCCAAACTTTCCCTTTCCCTTCAGAGTCCCCCCTTTGTATCTCTGCTCTGTTCCATTTCTGCTTCGGCAACTAAGTGTGTCACACATGTGGGTCACTTGCCTTTCTTTCCCCACTCAAGTCAATTCAATTTGGACGAAAGTGATAAAGAAGGTATCAAATTTAAACAGCTTGGAGGTGCTCTGGGGCGGCGAGGCAAGCGGCGAAGCAGTCTGCCACGCTTAAAAATACCGACTGCCACTCCTGGAGCTTTTTCCTCGAGAGAGAGAGAGAGAGAGAGAGAGAGAGAGAGAGAGAGAGAGAGAGAGAGAGAGAGAGAGAGAGAGAGAGAGAGTGACACAACAGCGGAGGAGCGACCCATACCATTATTAGACAGAAAGAGAGAAAAGAGATGAGACCTGAGAATTGCTTTCACAAGAATGCATGGAAGAGGAGGCAGAGCAGCCTCTTCAGATGCTTATTAACTTTTTGTGTGGGTGTGGAGCTTTTGGGGTTTTTCTCTATGTCTGCAATTTTACACATATAAGATAATATGAAATATCAAATTAATACATATTGCTGTACTTGCCTCTCCAACAACCAACAGCAGCCCTTTCTAAAACCATGTTTCTAAGCTCCCGCTAACCCTCCTTATCCACTCTTTACTGGAACTGTGATGTTTGATGGACAAGAGAAGCAGTTGTGACAGGCCGGTGCTGCTAGAGGGGTTCGAGATTTGATTTATATTTGCCTTGGGGAGTATCCTACAATATCACTTCCAATACGATTATTCCCCCCAACAGACACGACCCTGTTGTCAGCTGTAGAAGGCCAGATGATGCAGATACAGATGCAGGGCTGCTGGCATTAAACATCCTCAGTGAGATTTGGCCTTAGGTTTTTAGTGACCCATCGCTAAATACTTAAAGCAAGCTGCTTAAAATCATTACAGGGAAATATGAGCTTTAAAACTTAAGTGTAGCAGTTCCGCCTACCGCATTGAAGGCGGGCCATCCGCAAGGGTTGAAAACACACCGTTTTTTTGTAAATAGTGGGTAAGCATACACAAGCCTGGAGCAGATGGACAACATGTCATGGGTGCCCAATACCTCACAGCGCAGGGGTTAAAAAAAACCCCAATAATGATAATAATCTTTTAACCGATCTGACCAACATGTTAAATGAGCTTTATTTAGAGCTGCAAGGAAAAGGCAAAACCGTGGTCAACATGATCAGTTCATTTAATGCTTTCAAACTAAAAATGCAACTTCTGTCCTCAAAGCTTTAGCGCCATGATTTGGGGAACTTTCAAAACCTTGCATCAGAGCTGGAGACCCAAGGGAAGGCATGTGCGCAACTTGACAGTGCGCGCTTCACAGAGCAAATTGAAAATACTCGAGCCAATCGCTACATTTATGTCCTTCCTATTTAGGGAAGATAGTGAGGTTGATTCCCTGTTCCACCTGAACTGGTCTGTAGTGGAGGATGTGATGTTGACACTACAGGCTGACATTCAGCTGAAGTGCAGGGCTTATGGACAGTTTTGGAACTTTCTCACAGAGGAAAAGTACCCAAACAGTACCCAAAATGTGCTCCCGCCTTGACTGCAATATTTGGCTCTTCTTATTTATGCGAGTCAGCCTTTTCTCGCATGAAGATTATTAAATCCAAATACCGTTCCACCATGACTGATGATCATTTGGAAGGTGCTTGAGGCTGGCTACCAGCAGCTACTGTCCGGACTATGCAACCCTGGCCGACTCCATTCAGTGCAAGTCATCAGAGTAAGGTAGTGACCATAAATGTATTTAACTGTATTGTGCCGTAAGGGTTCATGCAGGGATGCAGGGTACACCAACATATATTGTATATATAAAGTATACTCAGTATATATATAAATAAACATATTTATCATTTTTTAATGCAGGTAGATCATTTTGACCCGGTCATTTTAAAAGTAGCTCACAAGCCGAAAAAGTGTGGGCACCCCTGACCTAGACCCAAGACTGGTGTGGCTGCTCAAAACCACACCACACTTAAGTTTAAGTTTCTTTACTTTTGTGTTTTACAGCGCCAAAAAACATCTTGAAATAAAAGACATAGCTAGTGTTGGAGATTCCTGAGCTGAGTTCGACAAAGCAAGCTGGATGTCGCGGGTTCAATCCTCTCACTATAGTGACCAGGCTGATCGTGTCCTCGGTAATTCATTTACAGCATAGTTGCTGTATAGTTGCTGCACTTCATTATAAGAAAATTAAATGTAACAGCTATTCCAAGCCTTTCTTGTCCACAGCTTAGTTAAGGTTATTTACCCCAGAGGATATTTAATGCCAGGGGTTGTCTCCTTGGTATAGCCTTTAACAAACCTCTTGTTGGACACGTTTAGTGGCCACATGGTCAAGAAAAGTCCTTTAAGTTTCATTGGTAGAGCAATTATAGTCAGCCCCATGGAGAGATTAATGCGCTGGTCACAAAGCCTAAATGTTTTGTTTTCCTTTGCCCCATTGGCCTTGCACTGTGTAGTCCATCTACGTTCCACGGTAGTTAACTGCAGGACGTTCTACCCATGATACAGAGACCATGAGGGGAAGGAGCTTTTGAGAAAGAGGTTCCACATGCAGGGGCGTACGGCCCTGCAGAAAGAACGAATGAAAGTGATAATGCGCATTTCTCTTAGTGCAGCTTCTTTGTGTGGACTTCAAAGGGTCCGTGGACAGAGCATTGGGGGCGTCGTGTGATGTGATGAGCCTCTGCTTCCACTGTAACGTAGACGCCAGCGGCATGAGGCTCAAACAGAACAGGAACTTCAATGGAAACGGAAAATGTGCTCTGCTCACTTTCTGCTCCGTCTTCCGCAGCAGAGCGAGAGAGAGGGAGAGAGCGTTTACACCTGGCATTAGAATGCGTCTCCACATGCGCCTCGAGTAACCACTTGTGATCTGATCTCACTTCCCTGCTCTATATGCAAATAAACAAGTACATCATTTCCATTTGCAAAGACCTTGGCGCACGGCCAAAATCAAAATAATACAGACTAAATTGTTGGTGCCGTGTACTGTACACAGCACAGCAATCAGGTTGAACAGATTTATTTACTCTCACTTTTATGGAAACTTAAAAACATGTACATAACTCAGAGAATTGGAGTGGAGTTTTTTCTCTTCTATACAGTGGTGCGCCGTACACACACGGATCGCTCCACTTTTCCAATCCTGGAGAGGGTGTGGTTCCCTGCACTGTCTAGACAGCGGTGTAAACACTTGTCTTTATTTTTGTTTGTTTCCCACTTGTATGAAACAACGTTTTTTAACACAACTGAGTTAAAGAACTGCCCCGGTCACTGCGTAATGGAGGGTGGGTGGGCATTTCCAGTCCGCTTCCACTGTGCATTTTGGTTCCGTGTCTCCGGCCAAAACAAATAAAAACAGAGTGTTTTTATTTTATACCTATTTGTGTCCATTAGTTCCCTACTTGGATGAAACGACATTTTTAAACAGGACTGTCCCCATCACTGTGTAATGGAATGAACAAAACCAAAAATCTGTGCTCCCCCTGCCCGTCTCCATGTTGCTTTCCATTGCCATGGAACCTAAATGAGTAAAAACTGTATGTTTTTGTCTAAATATTGTTTTGCTGTAAATAATAAGTCCTGTACTTCTGTAATGGGGAGACTTTCCCAACCAGACTTTAATATTAGCATATGAGTAAGTACTTCTGCTCGTGCAGAGTATGTCAGTTGAGTAGGCGGTAGGTTTGATTTGGGAAAATAATCGAATTGCGAATTTTTTAGACCAATATTGCGATTTAATATGCAATTTAATATGCAAGTTCTTTATGTTCTGTATTATTCACTATACACAAGCAATAAATTGTTCTATAGTATGACCAACACAACATTGGATACAGTCAACATATAAACTGCTCTTTCCTGTAGCCCAGGCCCATGTGTTATGATGAAATGAGATGAATTGATGAAATATCTTTATTGAACTATTGAATTATAGAAAGAAAAACCTTCCATCACAATATAATATTGACTGATGGGTTTAATTTCAAGCCTTGTAATTGTTAGAATCTGAAAATTAACATTTGAAAAATATGCAGTGTTCAGCAGAACGTCATTAAAAAAAAAATGGTGCGTGCATACATCCACATACATGGTGCGCTGCTTCATGTGCTCAGGGACAGCTTTATGCTTCTTAAAAGAAAAAGGTAAAGGCTTTAGGTAAAGGAGTTTCAGCTTAAGCAATCGCTATTGGCGGGGGGGCGTGTGGCCCAGATCACCTCTGAATGTGGT
>NC_137189.1:8274440-8301940 GCF_960531495.2 Zeus faber
TATAATGACATAAAAAAAAATTAAATCACGTTTTTACCCCATTCATTATTTCGCTGTTGAAAGCTCACATTTTTAGATTTTTAACATTTAAACATTGCCTCTATTTATTTTTCTGTCTTAAAATGATATTATGGTCATGCTGACAAAGACAAATGTGAAGAGAGAAAATGTTGTTATTATTGGGAGCCGACCTTTTTGAATCACAAAGAGCAAGTTTGAGCGTTGTTGATCGTTGTCTTGATGAGATCCTTGGGCGTTTGGCTTGAATCTGATCTTTCATATATTCCCGTCTTTCCCTCTGCTGCGCATTTGTTTGACAAAGCTGATGTGCCGGCCCGTAATCTGAAATAAAATCAACTCGATTCTCCTGTTCTCTGAGCCTGAATCCTGCACACAAAAAACAGTCCCCTGGACATGGTCCCCTCTTCTTTTTCATCTCCTGCTCACTCCATCTTCTCTGTCTTTGTCTATTTGCCTCTCTCACCTCGGTTGTTTTGAGACTCCATCATCGCTGGGATGAGGATTGATAGAAAAGTGGACATAGCTCTCTACCAGCTTCAATCACACCTCTGTGAGAGTTGTGTTCCCTCAAAAGGGTAATGTACCGGCGAGCAGAGTGATGGAGGGCCAAGGACCACTTGATAGGGGCATGTCTAACACTTGAATTGGGTGTCCACAAGTTGTTTTTTTAAGGAGACAAAGAGATATGGAATTTGGAACTATGGAATTTAAGATTGGGTGTCTACCGGTTGATTTCACCCAGATCCATTGGCCGTTTTAAGGCCTTTCACCTTTCAGAGGACAATGAAATATGGAATTTGGAAATGTGGCAGTTCTCCTTTCAATTCTACACTAAAATATTGTTTTTCCGTTGACCCGTCTCAAACTCTGACCTTTTTCACTGAAGCTGATGCCAATCCCAGCTTTGGTAACCATTGGTATCTGCTTCAAACTCGGTGGACATGTGTGATCAGAGCATTTGCTCAAAGGTACGTCTCTCCGTTGTATTGACGGAAGACCTTGTCTGACCCGGCAACAGTAACCAGAGACTGGAAAAGACCTGGGATCGGTCAGCCCCCCCCCCCCACTTTCCTTCCCTTAGATTTATTCTATTATTGTTGATGGATAACTCTCATTTTGAGAAAGAGAGTGCTCAGAACACGACTGGGTTTTGTCCCCTTGGGCAGCATTGTCTTTGCTTTGCTTTGGCTTCGGAGACACAGCGCTGAAGTCTATTTTATCCTGGTTATTTTGGAGTGGGCTCGGGTGGCCGCAACGACATGCTACACCTCCTGTGACTATTATAGCCCGAGTCACCCGGCACTGCCACAGCTCAGCCATGTCACCGCCCTGCCGGCAAAACCCTGTCGGACCGGGCCGTCACCCCGAGTAAAGACTGGGGGTTTTTATGGACCTGAGACCTGATGTTGTTTGAAATGGACTGTTCACCTGCAGCTGAGGGTCAGGTCCACCTCGTCGCTGTCATTACATAATCGCCCGATCGCATTCATTTGAGCCGATGGCAGTGATTCTGCAAAGTCGTTCGATTTTGCAATATTATGGTGTCAACCAAATGTCAAGGTCATTTCAAGCCGATGTGAAAACGTAGCGAAAAAATAAAATGCAATTTTGGCATGTTTTTCGCAGTTCTTTAAGCTGCTCCTGATCCTTTTGACAAAGTGTTTTTCTATCGATTCTGCAATCATGTTTCCATCCAAGTCAAAGGGGAACTTTGGGCCAATGATAGAATTGTCACAATAAATAGAATTAAGTGTGTTTCTCTCAGTTGGGTTGAGGAAAATTCACTTGGTAAAATTTTATTTGGCAAATTTGTTGTGTTCAGGCTTCATGTTTTTTTATGCAAATAAATGCCTCTTCTTCATAAGGTGGGTGTTTATTATTACCCTAATATAAGCCTTTATTATGATGCCTACATAAAATCAACAAAAAATGTGATTTATTTCATTAATCGCAGTTGTATATGTATAACAGTGAATCATCAGCTTAACATCACAATCGTATATATCGGTTACGTGTATATATTTATTTGGGTTTATGTATTTTTTTGTGGCTGTTATTAGGAGGAGGGATGGGGGGAGGACAATTCCACCTCCACCATTTCCCTCGCCACCTCCCTCCCCGTCCTGCTCTGACGCCCCCTGATCCCTCGCTCCCGGTCTTGACTGCTCAGCAGAAGCCCTGAGCTCTCCGCAGAGTGCACATCCTCTCCCTCTTTCTCTCATCCCGTCCTTTCTGTTTTCTCTTCCGCCCCCTTTTCCTTTTCCATCCCTTCTTCTGGCTTAGCAAGGGGGGGGGGGGCAAAAATCCCTTCCTCTCAGATCGAGAACATGGGATTTGGGACCAATCTATGTTTTACTGTATGGTGGACACACTCCCTTAAACAATTATTTTCCCTCCAAGATGTTATTTCAACAATGAAACGACGCAGGGAACCACAATTCATTTCCCACGGCAGTTCGATCAAATAGTAATGCAAATTTCTCTCTCACACGATGCAAAAAGAAAAAGGGGGGAACTTGTTCTGGCCTTTTTTTCTGGGGGGGGGGGACTTGAACTTCACAGTTCAATAAAGACCTTTTGAAAAAGGATTGGGTTTAATTTTTAAAATGGAAGGTGCGGGCGGCGCACTGCGGATGTCGGCCCCAGACGCACGCGGCGGCAGAAAACAGAACCCCGAGGACAGAGCAGGTTAAGCGTGTTCATTAATTTCAGGAGGTTCTCCCGCCGCCGGCCCCCGCCAGCTTCCCGGACGTGCCGTGGATCTTAATAGGTGCCGCGGCTCTGCACAGCCTCACTGCGCTCTTGTTTTGATGCGAGAACGAGTAAAGGGAGGTGAAAAAAAAGGAGGACGTAGAAAAGAGACGACGGAAACGGTGATAAATATAAAGGGAGAGGGCGGAAAATCCAATAAGGAGTGGATGTCGTAGGGGAAAGAAAATGAAGCCAGTACTAACACGATAAAGAAAGGATACATAGGTGTGTGTAGGTACATGGGCTGCCTAGAGTGGTGACAGAGTGGTTGACATTTTGTACCCCGGTGTTCCCCTAATTCCCATTTACCACTTAAAGTACTTTCCTATTTCCTACCTATTCATAGAGGCTCTTTAGCTGTAAGTCGCTTTGGACAAAAGCCTTTCACCAAAATCGATTTTATTTCCTACATCGAGCCAAAGTAGCACACAATGCTGACACAGGCCTCCGCACGGCGTTGCCGACGGTCACACGTGTGCCGCATCAAGCTGTGTGTGAGCAGCTGCCAAACTGTCCCTACCAGTACCGTCGCTGGTTCTGGATCTGGTCTCACGGTAAACACCGAAGCTGACGACCGAAGCGACGCCTGGAGGGCAACCGCGTGGTCCCCACAGCGGAGCTCCTTCCTGGAGCCCCGCTGCTCCACCGGGCCGCCACGCAGAGCTCCGTCTCGCACCAAAGGGGACTTCAAAGGCAGCCACCGGCAGTCTCGATGGGGATTTTAACCTTTGACTGGGAGCCTCTCTCCCTCTCTCTCTCTCTCTCTCTCTCTCTCTATTTGCCCAGCGAGAGAGAGAGAGTGAGAGAGAGAGAGAGAGAGAGAGAGAGAGAGAGAGAGAGGGAGGGTCTAATTGATGTGAGCCACTGCAGAACGTCTCCCCCACCTCCTGGAAAAGGGAATGCTTGTCCATGTGGACCGCCATCCGTAGAACAGAGTGCTCCAATTTCCGCCTGTTATATGGGGACAGCGTCTTCACGTCTTGACATCTTCACATCACATATTTTAGGAACGCATGACAAATTCATAATGTTCCCATAAGTGGAATACAGAGGAGGACTGTGTGTGACCCAAAGGCGTTGTTATGAATATGAATGTGTTCTCGTTGAACCTTGGCTGGTTAAGAGAGGGAATAGATGGGACATGGAAAACCATATTACAGTCATTGAATCCATACATCCTTCTGTGTATCCATTCATCCATTATTCAGTCATCCATCCATCCATCATCCATTGATCCATTGATCCACTGACCCAGTCATCCATCTATCCATCCACCTGTGGCCGTAATGAGAGCTCAAGTGAATAAATGGGACATTGCATGAAAAGCAATATTACAGTAGCCCATCCATCCAACAGTTGATCCATCCATCCATCCATTGATCCATCCATCCATTGATCTATCTAATCATCCATTGATCCATAACAGTGGGGTGAAGCCTAACCACACTGGCTGGTTAAGCAAGGGAACAGTGGTCCATCCATCATCCATCCATCCATCCATTGATCCATCCATCATCCACCCATCCATCCATCATCCATCCATTGATCCATCCATCCATCATCCATCCATCCATCCATCCATCCACCCAAACGTCAATGAGGGTGACGCCAATAAAATAAAAGTTGACCTATGAAACATACTGTATACAGTGTATATAATGGTTCGTATTTTATTTTATTGCACTTTATTTTGTTGTCTGTGATGTGAGCTACTGTAACGGCATCTGTCCGTCTATCTATCTATCTATCTATCTATCTATCTATCTATCTATCTATCTATCTATCTATCTATCTATCTATCTATCTATCTATCTATCTATCTATCTATCTATCTATCTATCTATCTATCTATCTATCTATCTATCTATCTATCTATCTATCTATCTATCTGTCTGTCTGTCTATCTATCTATCTATCTATCTATCTATCTATCTATCTATCTATCTATCTATCTATCTATCTATCTATCTATCTATCCGTACGTCCATCTATCCATCTATCACTGATAATCCATACATCGAGCCCTATCTCATCTTCCGATGAAGGGAAACGCCCCTAAATGGTACGCTAGTCATTTGCAAGGTCACATAAACATTATTTAAGATTATTATTTACTATTATTATTTATGGATATCATTCATAAGCATGCATAGGTAGGTACATACATGCATCCACGCTTAAAACTTCAAGGAGGAAGGTTTTAGCTGAGTGTATTAATACAAATTTTGACCCACCGCGCCCTGCCCCCCCATGGCCTGGATATGGAGCAGTTAGATACCTGGCTTTACAGCTGGAGATTGACTCCATCTCTGCTGATCCATGTCGCTGCCGATAGCGCTGAGCGAACACACCAGCGCAGTGCGGTCAATTTTGCACCCTATGCCACATCTGCGTCTCCGAGAAATGGATTGAGATGGAGATAGAGGAGCTCAGGCTGATATAGGCTGATAAAGGAGTGAAGGAATGTACCTACCGCCGTCCCTCCATCCCCCATCGCATTTGTATGTACAGTGTTTACCAAGTCACATCTGCGGCTGTGGCAGCAACAACAGGGGCTGGCAAATTAACATGACATAGAGCCAGTTGATGGATGTTCAGACTGATGCACAGATTGGTTGGATTAAATGGGCGGCGGAGGAATGGGTGGGTGGATAGATGGGTGGATGGATAGAGGCTGTATATTAGCAGATTGAGGTGACGGTCTCTTCCATCCTGTTAAGCTGAAGGCAGGTTTAATTGAACTGCGAATCAGTTAGGACTGAAGCGCCTGCTTCTCTTTCCTTTCATGCAGGGTTATTTTTTGTGGTGATCTGCACAGTTTGTTTCTCGTCTTCGGCAAATAAAGCGACAACTTCACTTCTTAAGGGGTGGCACTTAACCACTGTGAAAGAAGCAAATTGCTCAGAAATTACATGTTATAGTTAAACTCTACGTTTTTTGACATTTACTGTATGCACCACAGAGTAACCCATGTAGTCCCTGCATTTTGCTGCGTAGCTTCAGTATTTTGGAGAACTTTAGTATGGAACCGGGAGCGATGAAATGGCCTCCTTCCCATTTCCCCGTATCAATAATGGATCGTCCGTGTGGTCAAGACTTCCATTTGGAGTGCCGGCGGTATTTAGGCCGTCGGGAGTTGCGGGGAGGGAGTTTGGTGGTTAAATCGTAATAACCTTATTCATGATGTTCTGGGCCGTCTCCGATGGAGGCTTCATTACCCAGCAGCGTCATGTCCCAGCGCTGCTTCCACTGCAGCTCCCACGGCTGAGCCCACTCTGAGCCCACTCTGCAACAGGAAAAAACCTGTGGTCTCTGCGAAAGAGAGAATATACTGTATATGTGCGTGTTTGCATTAGGGGTGTTCCAAAAAATGGTTCCAGTTGGGTGTACTTGGTTTTAGTTTGGTGTACTGTATATTTGGTACCTTCTTTTTGGGGAAAAAATTTCAATGCAAATTCCTAAAGTAAACAGATACTCCCTTTATTGGGCAAAAGTCAATTTGCCTCAAAATTGCAATATGTTCTCCACTTGTACATTTACACTGCAATATTTTAGTAAATCAGCATTTTTTTCTTTGAAAAGGAAATGTTTTGGTTTATCGTTTATTTTTAGGTTAATTGTTTAGTGTGTATGTGTTTATTGAAAAAAAATATGAGAAATCTGCCTCAGGTTTAAGGTTTTTTTTCCTTTTTTTTTTTTTTTTTTTACAGTATTTTATCCTTTCTACTGTACTCAACTTTTTTTTTGTTTGATCGACAGGAAACGGATCTTCTGGATATCGCCTACATCAAGGACGCCAGAAATGGGAAATGCACTAAAACACCAAAGGTAAGAAAGAGTAGAAGTACAAGTTCAAGTTCAAGTTCAAGAGATTGTTTGAGACATACATACACATACGGTTGTACAAATATGCAGTGAAATGTCATGACACCCGGTGAATACGCACAAGCTCTATAAGCTCGAAAAATACTCAAATGTGCGTAATCGACACGCGATGCTCGCGCAGGCGGCCGCAAGGGGCGGTATGAACTCCAGATCTACTCCAAATCTACTCTGATTACATGTATGACGTATATATATATAAATGTGTATATTTGCGGCCCTTGAAACACTCAAATTATTACCCGGAAATAATTCATTTTTTTAAAAAGCATCCCCTTTTCGCTGATGACAAATTCCTCAACAAGATCCTTTATTTTGGGACTGGAGTGGGAGTGGGAGTGGGTCTGTGTCAGCAGCCGTCTGGCCCAGAGCTCTGAGTGGGAGTTTTTATTTAAATAGATCTGCCTGAGGCTCGAGATTTGAACAGACTGGAAACTGGTTTGGGGAAAAAGATTCATCCACGTCGGTGTTTTCTGATATACACTGTAGTTCCTCTCATCCAGTGTTGTTCAACCACTTTGCCATGAAAGCTAGCCGGGTGCACCAGGAAAATGTTTCAAATCCCACTTTAAAAAATACATAAATAATGAAAATTGCTCTTGTGTTGCAAGACCCAAATTGCAAGGCTACACTAATTCATCTAATTCATCAGTTCCAGCGGAACAGCAGTTCTGTCCATCACAACAAGCTCAAGTTTCAGACAGAACCTGAGAACTATTCATCGTGATAGTGATTCGTAGTTTTGACTCTTTTTTGAGCTAAGTTCTTGGCGAGTCACTCAGTAAAAAGAGTTTCTCACTTTTCCGATTCGTCGTTCGTTTGGTTCAGTCGGTGTAACGCATGGTGAGCGAGGGAGGACTTCCTGAACGATGAACAAGATCCAGGGTTGTGAATGAAATTCTCTAAACAATGATTTCATTACGTCACGAGTATTTATTTTGGTGGAATGCAAAGTGGAAGTCACAATTCTATATGAATTACGCCAAATGCCTTGACTTTTTTTTTTCACGTGGATTTGAATTTAGTCCTGAGTAATTGTTTTCAGTCTGTGCGTTCGTGTGAGATTCACTCTTTTGCCCGAGTGCCTCCAGACTCCAGAGTCATTTCAAAGAGTTGTTCGCCAAGAACAAATCTTTTGCGTGTCTTGCATCAATAACTATCAGTCCACCATAATAATAAGCACAGTTCTATGGATTTAAAGCATTTTTAGTGGTTAGCAGGATTGTGGCATAATGTCGTGGAATGATTTCATTGTAAAAATTGCCGCGGCAGATATAAGGTTTGAAAGCACGACTCTAGTCAACTCGCAGAAACCCCCTCTGTGCTTTTATGTTTTCTATCTGTCACACACGCAGTGCACAAAAAGGCCATTTTACCACTAATTAAGAATCATTGTGATGAGGAAAATCTTTAATATACACCATGTTGTGTTATGTTTTTTTTCTTTCTATTTCCTTTATTTAGGCACACACACACGCATATCGTGAAACTTGAAAAGATTTCGGCCCGGCACGATATTGTTATTTGGGGACATTTAATTGAATTTAAGATTAATCTACATTATCAAGCGATGATTCCAATCCGAAACTGTTTCTTATCTGCCCGGCGATCGCATTCTCTCCTGTAATGACTCCATGACTCAATTTGCTGCTCGGCTTTAGGATCTGTTCAATCCGGCTCTTTGTTATTGTATTTGTTTTTGTTGTTGTTGTTGTTGTTGTCGTGATCCTCTTGGGTTTGACTCTGTGAACGGTGGCGTCAAGGTCGGGTGGTGTCACACTGATGCTGCGTCCCGGGAGCGAGTGATGATGGAGTCGATACAATAGAACAGAAGAGGGATTCATGCATTTCTAAACAGCCTCCAAAGTGACGGCTCGGTGGAAATCCATTACTGTCTGAGGTGGAGGAGGAAAGGTGGGGGGGGGGCGGAGGGCGGAGCAGCGATGCACCCTGGGTACTGTGTAATGGGAGCAAAGCGGTGAGACGCCGGCGTCTGGAGTGATGATGGGGGGATGAAGAGAGAGCGAGAGAGAGAGACAAAGCAGATGCATTATGTAAAGTACACGGCTGAGATGAAAGAGAGAGAGAGAGAGAGAGAGAGAGAGGGTCAGAGGAGGTATGGAGCGAGCGGCAGATAATACCAGATTAATGGACAGCACTTACGATGGCGACTCACGGCATCTTGTCTGAATGCAGGTGAACCCAGACGTTTATCACAGCTTGTGAAGGGGACAAAAGCATTTCCGTGGGGTTCATTTCGGGGGAGAAATAAAGAAATTTCCACATAGCCAGAGCAGGTTTCGCGTCTAAATTAGTGACGTTACATTGCAATGCTTTTGATTTGAACACTTTCAAATATCCTACTTTACTTTACTGTAGGTGAGCTGCTGTATTACCTGTTTTTTTATTTTTTAATAATTATATTATATAATTATATTATTAGGTTCTATTGTTATTGTTTGGGCGAAAATTCTCTGAATTTTGAAGCCTAAAACTATCTGGTACACCAACTTCGGCGTAACACACGAACACGGTTGACATCTTGTTTGAACCGGGCTGTTAGCTCCTTGTGGTTGAAGATTCACATATGGAGCAGGGATTAGGGAAACACTGACCAAATTTAGATCGATATTACAGAGACGAAAAAATGCATTACACGCCTAAACACGGCTAAAAAAAAGTAATTTCCTCCGAGGATTATTAAAGTATTTCTGATTCTGATTCTGATTCTGAAACTATCTGGAACACATCCTTGGCCATTAACCTACCAGCACGGTTGAGGTGTCGTTAAAAAAAAACAACGAACAACTTCACCACAAACAACCAGATATTCAGTTGGTCCTTGTTAACTGGCACGTCACACATCTTATTCTAAAATAAAGGAGATGAGATTTACAGTAAGATGCTTTATGACATCATCACATTATTTACTATAAATGTACAGATGCTGATTGAGAATGTCGGGTTGGACCGTGTCCATTGGGCAGCGTGGAATCGGTCACTGTAGTCTTTCAACGTTACCAAACTATCGATACGTATATGTATATTTATATATCGTCTTACCTGGTAGATGTCAGGAGATCTTTTCGATTGATATTTTACATTTTTGGTCCACATTACTTTGCCTGATTAAGGAAAAGTACAATAAAAAATAATCTTTGGAAATTTGTCACCGCGTCCACTGGAAAACACCGAAATGTGCGACTGACTGATGTGTTCATGATCCAGAGAGGTGTCGGAAAAATAGAAGCCGTGCAATGTTAATTACTCACAGAATTTGTTTTTTGTTTTTTCGTATTTCGTGGAAATGTAACTGACTGAAAATATTATCCAAGAGAAAAACTGAACTCAACTTTCTAAATAAATTACGTAAATTAGACTGCTATCGCTAATCAACGTGAATACGTCATAATTGAAGTATACGAGACACAACGCCATCTTCCGTCACCGAAGCTCCGGATGTACTTCAATGCAAACAGGAAAATGGGAAAATCGTGCTGTGTGTTTCAGAGAACCTGGGAAACTGTAAAACGCACCCAACACGACTAAACTAGACTGTATTGCTGGCTGCAGCTATATTTTTATACTGTATCTATTATATATTTGATGGCCTCAATCTATTTATTACATATTTCTATTTAATATTATTATTATATTTTATATATATTTTAAATGGCAAATATCTTGGATTATTTATACAGGTCGAAAACTCTTTGAAATTGTGGGTATAAATTCTTCCATATGTCCTGGATCTTTCTTTCTGTTAATTAGTATGACATAGATGTCGAGTTTTCCCAAAACGGTAGAGATTAGAAAGAATAAATGGTTATACGTTTAAAAAAAAAACTTCAGAATGAAGTCCTGAATTAAATTATATCTGAATTCATGATGGATTTAAGGAGGGAGTGATGTCAAATACTGCCATATTTAGACTATTAATCCGTCTAACTAGAAGACAGTTCTAGTTTCAAATGACTAAAGCTGTGACATATTATGTTCTTATTTGGAGTTCCACCTTCCCTGGGCTGGGCTGTGACGTATACGCCCTTATTTGATGTTCCACCTTACCTGTCTCAATACGCCGGTCTTCATGATGCCCGAGATACTTTCCAATGAAGCATCTTTTAAATTTATGAATTTGAAATTTGACATTGACCTTGTTAGAACAGCTCAAGGTGCGTTCACGCTCCATCATTCTGCCTTAGACTGTCTCTGTCTCAATGGGAACAGATGCTAAATATGCCTCGGCTCTCCTTTTATTGGTCGTTATAGCTCACTGCAGCGCGAGCAGGTTTCATTGTTATTCCTGATTGTCTTGTCGGGAAGCTCTGTTGAGGCTGTTGAGGCATCATGAGGCTCTGGAGTGTGGATCTGCGTTCATGGGTGGCTCTGTCTGACCCCCAGCGAACCGGTGTTGCCCTGCCTACCGGCTGCGGCCACGCAGTGATGATTCTCACACACACACGCACGCACACACACACACACACACACACACACACACACCCACACACACACACACACACACACAATATACACTTGTGCGCGCAGACTTAACCATACGTATCAATGTACTTTTTGGAAAGTGAGGTGCACTGACAAGGCTGCATGCTTAACACAGGTTTATTATTTAGCATAAAGCTACTTAGTCATAGAGCAGAGGTCAATGTGGATACGCTGAACATACAAACAATAGGAATAAGTCTGTTGGGCAAAGTATGTTTTCATATGTGAGGATTGGTGCATTTTTTTACATACAATTACAGTAGCATAAGAATAATTTGTCTGGAAATCAGTTTGACAAAAAAGGCCAAATATACAAAAATAGCAACAAAAAAAAGTATATATACATACGTACTGTATATATACAGTACACTTATATATACAAATATATATACAAATATATACAAAAAAAGTATATTCTAATTTACAAGGAATTTGTTGTGGTAAGAATTTTTGCATTGCAGTGCAGACAATTGGTATACAACTGTACAATGCGACAAAATCAAAAAAAAAATTGCCAAATATGCAAAAAATAGCCAAATACAAGAAAAAAACAAATATGCAAAAATAGCCAAATAGGAAATAAAGTAAATAGAAAAGAATGAGAAGAGTGAAAAAATGAGAATATCAGATTAGGCCTTCAAATTGAATACACACACACACACACACACACACACACACACACACACACACACACACACACACACACACACACACACACACACACACTGCTAACACTGCTGCTGATGCTGATGCTGATGCTGATGCTGATGCTGATGCTGATGCTGATGCTGATTCTTATGCTGATAAGGATACACTAATTATCATGTGTCACCCACCTCCCCATGGTCCATGCTGATTGCATTGGCCTCGCTTGTCACCGTGACGAGAGGCAACCTTCGCTCTGTCCGCCGCCTCCCGAAATAAATCTCCCTCACTACAATAATAATTACACATGTTGTACTGACAACCAGAGGGCGATTCAGGTTGAAGTGGATTTGTGTGTTGTTGTTTTTTGAATTTTTCATTTTCTTCCTGGAATCTGCATGTGGATTCCAACATAGCTGACAGGATGTTTCCAGGCTTGTAGGGGATTGCACACCGGCGTCGTTTGGTGTCACTCATAAGCAGCGGGGACAGGATTTCAAGTCATATATTTATATATACAGAATTTATATATATTGTGGTGTGGGGATGGTGTGGTGCGAGCAACAGGTATTCAGCCACTCTGATCCTGGGTCCCCAATTATCTAGATCCAGGTCAGGTTTGGCTGCTCAAACCACACCATACCCACACTACATATGTGACCCACCGCAGCAAGACCCACCCATCGATTCATCCATCCATCCATCCATGGTTGTATGAACCTGGTATTTCACACTAAACCCATGAATGGCAAAAAGAAGGATTTCTATGAGGTGGGAGAGTGTGTAGTTCTTGTCCTCCTCCCGACGGAGCTTTGCTCAGAGATGCTTTCAAGCACGAAGCCGTACGTCGACATGCCTGAGGAAAAATAACCCCCCTCAACACACACACCTTTTTTTTAGACATCATCACACACACACAGACACACACTCTGAGGACACACTGTAAACACGCATTTCATCTCACACCCCTCCCCCCTTAATCTCTTTCTCTCCCTGTCTCCCTCTGTCTCTGTCTTTCTCTCCATCTCTCTTGCTCTCTCTCCCTCACTTTGTCTTAATGTCTTTCTGTCTGTTATCCTGTCACGCAGTGTGCAAATAGACACGCAGAGTTTTACTTCAGTAAAAATACTAGTGAAAGTGCAAGTACCATGTTGATTGAAGTAAAAGTACTGAGAAGTGTTAGTGTCATAGTCATTTAACAAAATAAATTATATATATTTTAATATACAAAAAAATTATATATACAGTATATATAAATCCCTCTTGATATATTCTATATAATATATAATAATTCTATAATAATATATATATAACAAAAATATATGTATAAAAAAATAAAAATAAAATACAAAATAAATATAAATAAATACCTATATATATATATATATATAAGTATACTCAAAGGAGTAATAGACAACTTTTTTGCTTTTAATTATGATTATGAAGTTAATGTTGATTGCACAGTGTAATGGCTAAAGAATAATGAGACCGTACATTGGTTCCCTATAAGCCTCGATGTCACTATGCAGTTCGGACTGCCACGGGTACGAATCCCCGGGAAAATGTGGGATTTACGGCAGTGCGTCACAGGAAGTGTGTTATCCAACGCGCAACTATTCGCAGAAATGGCGGGTGATGCTGCAATCTACTGATGATTTTTATCCAGAAAAACCGCAGCGCCCCCGTTTACTTGTATTTGTTTACAGGCCAGTCTTTCCCATTCCAATATGGCGGCGACGTTGACGTATCGCAGCAATGGCCCGAAGCCGTCAATGCACGTCTATGTATTTATGTCTATGAAGTAAGTAGAGATTCTCGAAAAGTGTAAAGTGTGTTGCTTTCTTTTTTTTTTTTACCTGTGCTGTCAGCATGCTGAGATACAACAAAGAGTATTTGTTTGGCATTGCATCCAGGACAGAGTTAGTCTGCAAGCGGGGTTCAAGTTCTCAACCTGCAATGCAGCTTTTTATTAATTCTGAAATCATCAAGAACTGCTGCAATAACTCTGTCCTGTGAACAACCTGTAGGATGACAAGAGCACAGTTTTGGTTATGGAGAGCCACCACCAACCCCCCTCTTTGGAGAATTATTTATCATGTTTGGGTCTATAAACAACTGATCACTACTCCAAGAGGGGGAGAATCACCACGGTGAGACAACTAAACATAGAAACAAACAACATTTACACAAAAACATAAACATTGGCCGACAACATGTATTGAAAAACAGTTAATTAGGTCCAGAAAAAATGGAACTACAACTGGTCACGTGGCCCTTTCCTGTCTTCGTTTATGGCAGTAAATGAGGGAGTAAAGGAGAGGAATGCAACCAGGAGGGTGCTGGGGTGCACTCCAAGCAGGTGTGGTGGTGTGTACGCGTGTGTGTCTGATGGGACCGCCTGTGTGTGTATGTGTGTGTGTGTGTGTGTGTATTTGTGTGTGTGTGTGTGTGTGTGTGTGTGTGTGTGTGTGTGTGTGTGTGTGTGCGTGCGTGCGTGCATGTGTGTGTAAGATGTCCACCGGTGAGTGTACGTGACTTATCCCCATTGGTACTGGTGTAGAAAGTCTGTATTATGTGTGTGTTACTTTTAATCACTGGTAGTAAGTTCCATCAAGTTATGTTGAGTGGAAAAACATTTTTGTCGGGTGTGTAAGATGAACGGCTGCTCCCAGTAAAGAGGTGATTAGAGGAGGAGGTCGCCATATGGACTCATTGATTTTCATGAAAACCAATCAATGCAGTGCTGGTGATCAAACACACGCAGGAGATCTATGAGAGTCACACTTCACTGCCACCCCGTCTACAGAGATGGAGAGAAATGGAGGAGGAAGAGAAAAAGAGGTATAGGAAACCTTTGGATGAATTGCCCCAGGGCATTCTGGGAACTCTCATTAGCGCTCATGGAGGAATGTGATGTGACCCTTCAATATAGTGGCTTTCATCTTTCTTATCTGTATCTTATCTTTTTATCTTGTGTCTTTCGGTGGGATATCGTGTGAGACATTGGATCAAGAGGATGGTCCATAATATCCTGGACCATCCATCCATGGACCATTGTGCTTTGACCTTTGATGAATGTGACCTAAATTTTGATAGGAGGTTGAAAACATTGGAAGGAAAATTTAATTTGAATATTTTTGTTTTCTGTATTATATCACATACCCCAAAGCATATGGTATGCAAAGGGAAAGTGAATCTTAAAGGATAGTTTTGCTATTTTTCAACCCACACCTTGTTAAAACGGTTTCCATCATTTTTAACTGTTTATAGCAACAACCTCGCTGAAGGTTTAGCTATTGAGAAACGTACCACTCTCCTGCATAGTTCACAATATGATCAGAGAGTCTCGGTCGCAAATCATGTTTATCATCATTTGCATTGCATCATTATTCACCATTTTATCAGGTTTTTGTTTTGCACTCTTTGGACTTACTTTTTGTACTTAACTCAAAATAGTTATTCATCCACTTAACTCCATTTAACATTTTATTTTACAGCTTAATGTTTTGCCCTATTGGACTGCATTTAAAGGTGGAGTGTGTCAAATTTAGTGGCGTTTAGCGGTGAGGTTGCAGATCACAACCAACTGAACACCCCTCCCCATGGCGGTGCAACATGGGGAGGGGTGTTCCTCTCTAGGACCAGTGTTTGCATTGTCCGTTTTGGGCTACTGTAGAACCACGGCAGTGCAACATGGCCACCTCCCTGGAAGTGTACCCGCTCCTTATGTCGATCAAAGGGGCTCAAAACTCTTATTTTCATGGTATTATACACTAATTAAAACATACTTATGAATATTATATTCCATATCTGGCAAGTCCGTTCAATAATTTCTACACACAGCACCTTTAAGAAAAGTTAGAAGGTGTAGCAGAGTGGTTTCAGTTGTAAATGATGGGAAGCATTATGTTCGGATTTATATTTGTCGTTATCAATTATTATGATTATCGATGTTATGTACATTTTTTAGAAATCTCTCTTTTTCGTTTTCCCACGTCAATGAGCCCTATCGGTGGTAACTCCGGAGCAGGAAGATGGGTAGACGAGAGCGATCAGATGAACAAGTGAATGAGTAAAAGGGTGAGATGGAGGGACTAACAATAGCACCCGTGTGGGAGGAGAGGCAGCGTCAACCGAGTTCGTCCTTGGATGGCTATCAGGGGGAAACCACCAGAAACCAGTACAGTGTGTAGAGCTGGAGACACCAGGCTCACAACACACTACACACTTTCCACCCGTAACATACAGGAATACTCCCGCTGTTCTCACAAAGGAACTGATTTGAGACCAGTGGATTACTTTTCACTCCACGACTTGCAAACGTAATATTTCAGATCCATACCTCTATATGGTGTTTCCACGTGTTCTAGGTGCTATTATCAAGAAATGTACATCAGCGATAACACTCAGCACTGGAAATGGATGGATTTAACAGTCATTTAAATAAGTTGAATATCTCTCAATAATACGAACCACAATTTATGAAAACGTCGCTTTCCATCATGTATAAGTGTTCAAAGCACTAGTTCCCTGAAGGCTTTACCGTTCAACTGTTGAGAAACTTACCACTCTGCTGCAAACCTCACAATATAATTGCGCTCTACATGCTATACGAAAACATGGAAATGGTTAGAGTGTTGTGAATTAAATCAGATAAAAAATAGATTTTAGACTTCATTTCAACTTTTTCAGATTTTGTCTTTCCAAATCTTTCTCAAGTTGTTCAGCGTCTGAGTTGACATTTCTGATTCAGAACCTTATACCCTTGAGAGAGGATTTGTGTGAAAATCTATTCTAGATTCTGTCAAAATCAGGCTTTTAAGGTGTTTAAAAGTATTAAATGTTATTATTATGGGATTATTATGGGATGGCTCTTGCTCCAGCCTCGCTCTGAAAGCTCCTCGGTCACTCGACGCCTGTAATCGAATCAGATGTGACATTTTGTTAAACCCTGCGAAGGTCGAGGCTGTGGAACTGGAGCCGATCAAACAGGAAACAGTTCCTAGCGCAGATAGGAGGAACAGCCGGAGAACAGTCCACTCTGAGGAACCCAGAGGAAAGGGGACTTCCACTTCTTTTCCAATGCACACCAATAATCTTATATTAAGACAATAATCCATGTATATTGGAATTGTAGGTGACCATGTAAACAGCATTTTCTGAATAAGGGCCTTGGCCATTTCGTCTACCACACTCCACCCAAGTGGCGTTTTCAGTGCCCACACCACAAGGGTTAAGCAGATTTAATGAATCTGTAATTAGTCACGTTATTTAAAGACTTGGACATTGCAACACCTTAACCTCAATTTAACTGTCAACCCCAGTTTTAGCGACACTCGTAGTGCACTTGTCTAGATTCCATTTTCCTTGAACGAAAGTTTCAGCCTTTCTTTATAAAGTGTTTGCAAAGTGTGCAATAATTAGAGGATAGACTCAATTCATTAATATGAAAATATATTTATTGACAACAGTGACTTGGTTTGGCAAGGTTTGGCAATTCGCAAGCGGATTCTGTCTCGCCATAAGAAGTCAATGAGATCTGGTGGTTGGTGATTGGTGGTAGGCTGTTGTCGTTTGTCAAATTTGATGTAAAGCCTCCTAACGAGGGGCAGTGGCTTTCACTTGGGTTGGTGTCACCCCGTGCGGTAAACTCCTGGTGTCACCCCTTATTCACTTGCGCACACAAAGAGAATGTATGTGGAGGTACACGCGCAACATTTTTATAAAAAATAATACAATCCTGCTTAAACACTGCAGAAAAATCATGTAAACAGCTTAATCTTAATCTAATCGGCTAATGTCTTAAATTTGGAATGGATCTTAATGGGATTATTGTCTACATTTAATTTTTATCACAGTTCATTTTCATTGGTTTGTCCATGACTTAGCCAGACATCATTACTATGACATAATGATACAGTAATATATTTTTTGATTGTATTTGTGGGTTAGATAGAGCTGTAGTGGACTGTTAGATTTTAAGGCTAAGGCTGTTCTACTCAACTAGATCTATGTAAAAACCTGCCTTGAGCTTTCCCCCAATCCTCAATGGTTCTCAAAAACACTGACACAGCATTTCCCAAACTTCCCAGTGAGTCTTCAGGAGACTTCCCGATCAATAGCTGTGTTTATCTGACTCTGATATCGGTTAATCAAGTCCCTAATTTAGATCCGCCCTGATTTACATCCTCCCCAACATCGATATATTGAATCCGCTTTTTGTTTTTCCAGCTGAAACCGCCCCCGTCTACCGTAGCGGGCTGAGATTTGAGCAGCGAGATGAGGGCCTGTTTAGCTTCATTCTTTCATGAGGTCAGGTGTAAAAATGATTATTTCTTATGTTAAATCTGTGTTTTCCCCAAAATGTCTCCCTGATATGTCCCTGCCCGTAATAACACGATAAGCGAAAAATAAGATTTAAGGTAACAATTTATTAATCCCAGGGGTTATTTTGGGTTATAATACATGTACCCACATATGAAATTAAATTAAATTAAATTAAATTAAATTAAATCGAATCGAATCGAATCGAATCACATTTTATTTATAGAGCGCCTTTCAGGCAAGCAAATGCAATTCAAAGTGTTTTCCATAAAATAGACAGATTACAATATGGCATACACAACAAAATAAATGATTAAAATAAATAAATATAAATATATGATAATAAATAATAAATGTAAAAAAAGCAACACAAATATAAAAATACATTTTACGTGAAATGAAATCAAAACACAGGGAATAAACTGCATATAGAAATAAAATACACCCGGATGACAGAACCACTCCTTACGTAATAGCCAGGCTGAAAAGGTGCTTTTTTGGATTCTTTTTAAAGGTGATGGTGCATCTCTCAGGCCGCAAAACAGGAACGCAAACAGTAAAAGCTGTCTCCCCATACGTCTTGGTCCTCAACCGGAACATGGGAGGAGCCGGTTAGATATAGGGATTAGTAGTGGTCAATGGTTCGTTTCTTTTTTTAAAGATTTGGTCCTTGACGACGCACTCAGTCAAAAAGGGCCGTTCAATTTGTGGACTTCCTGAACAACGATCAAGAGTCAGAATTTGCTGTTTGGAAGAATGCAAAGTATAAATCAGTCACATTTAATATGAATTACGCATAGTCATCATTTAGTTGCAGTAATTATTCCCAGTTCGCTGCAGCTACCGAGTCGCGAACGAAACAGAGTCGAACGTCTCTTTTGCCAGAGTGACTCCCAACTCCCAACTCATTTAAATGAACGTTTTGTTTGTAATGAACGAATCGTTTGCGAGTCTAGCGTCACTGGGGAGTAGCACTTGTACAGATGGCTGTGCTAACTCGTGCTAAATGACTGCTAAATTAATCCTAATTAACGGGAAATTACCAGATGTCATTTGAGGACGAGAGGAATTTTATGATTATTATCTAGACAGACAGACATACAGATAGATAGATAGATAGATAGATAGATAGATAGATAGATAGATAGATAGATAGATAGATAGATAGATAGATAGATAGATAGATAGATAGATAGATAGATAGATAGTATTTTAATTGCGGAAATTAAATATTAATAATATATAGAAATTATGATAATTTTGAAATAATTTCAGAATAATAGCCCTGGATATTAATGCTATGCAGGCAACTGGGAGATCAATTCCACTTCCAAAGAAAGCCAGACACACACACACGCACATGCACACCCACACCCACACCCACACACACACACACACACACCGGACACACACACACACACACACACACACACACACACACACACATACACACACAGATCAAGTGTCCACTTTGCAGGTGAGCATTAGATGGGAGGGCTGTGATCAGCCTGATTGGTCTGTTGCCATGGCGATGCAGAGGAGAGGAGGAAGCTAATGAGGAATGAGACAGAACAACGCTCTTGCTTCTCTTTCTTTCTTTCTTTCTTTCTTTCTGCAAGTGAGCGTGGGAACCGTCAAATCTGCCGGCAATTAACTTTGCCGTACTTTACCTGCAAAACACACTTTCTACACTTTCTTTTCATTTCTTTACCTTCATCCCTTTGACGATCTTATGTTGTCTTTATTTTTCCTCATCTCTTTTCTTGTGTTTTTTTTTTATGGATTCTATTCTATTTCTTGTTTCTTGTTTTTTCTTAGACTTATTTGTATTGTTTATTGTACAGTTTTTAGGTTGAGTTTAATTGTTTATCTTATTCCTTTCGGTTAATTGTATATTACCAAACTTGATCACTTTGGTCACTTCGATTTTAATTGATTATTTTATTGATTATTTTAGAGATTATACATAATAATAATAATAATAATAATAATAATAATAATAATAGCTGCAGGCAGCAATACACAGGGTCCAGCGTATTCATTTTAAGTAAGTTATACAGTTTTGTTGATAATTATGTGCAATGCATCACAATTTGCTTAACGTATAAACTTCAAACATCGTGGAGTTATGTCGTGTTAGTTGCATACATGGAATATTTTTTTTTAATTTTGCAACTGACCTTCAGACTGGCCTGGACATGTAAACATAATGCAGTTATGTCCGTGTAATTCCATGACTCTAACGTTTATGGCATTACATATGAAACAGTTCAGTTCAATGAGATGTCAAACATTGATTTAAATCTATGATTTTGACATAGATGTATGACATAAGTCAGTTATAAATTGTCGTTCCAAATTGCTGAGTTTGTAGTTTTGATATTGTTTCTAAGTGCAAAATAGATTAATTAGTAAATTAGTACGACAAATGACAAAACAAGTCAGATAATTGTTGTATTAAACAGTTGTCCAAAACAGCATATATGGACCAAATAAGTATATCACAGTATTTATAAAAATCACATGTCAAATAATGAATAAATGTTTTTAAAATGGCAATCTTAAGAAAATAAAATAAATGAGCAGTAGACAAATTGTATAAATTTGTCAAAGTAAACAGTGAAAAAACATTGAAAAAACAATGTTTAGAAAGATATTTACATTGCATATATACATATATACATAAACTAAGCCATCGTAAGAAAGATAAATAAAGAAATGATTCACCTTCATTTTCTTTTTTTTTTCCTACCATGTTGTCTAACTTGGTAATGTCAGTCACTATGTCGTTGTTGGTGGACCTGACACGGAAGCAGCATCCTGTGATAAATTGACGTTGGACGGTGGAAATTCTCTGCGACTTCTACGTCTGATCTCGGTACAATGATGGTGTTCTTGGTACTTGTCAGATAAACGCAGTCATCTTGATAGGGAGTTGTCAGCATCTTTATTGTGTGCGATTGTCCTGTGGTCACATGTTTGATTTGGTCGTCCCAAAGGCTGAGCTTCATTCCCATCGTGATGTCACCAACGTAGCACTCCAGTAATTCTCTGTCTTCAACTCCAACATTGACTATTTTTGTTAACAGTGCCGTCTTCATGACTTTTACATGCATTTCTTCAATCGGATAAGTACAGTATTGATTGTTTTAAATGTTTTCAACAGGAATAACACTGTTCTACAAGATTAGCACGGAATGGATGTCATTATTTAACCTCATTGTTTGTTGATATTCCTATCACGGTATTTCATTACCACAAGAACCTACATGTCTTTGTCCGAGTGCTGCAACTTGTTCAAAAGTAAGTTGTAATTCTGAACTGGGAGGTTTGTGGGTCAACAACAATTCCGTTGGTTCCATTTGTGAGCTTCCTGTGACCACCACTTTATAGCAGTCCGGGTTGTACCCTGCGTACATTAAGAAAAGTAACAAGAACAAATTCTAATATATATTGAAAACTATTTGTGTTTCCAATATATATTGTGTAATATTCTTGTGGTTCTTCATGACACACATTTTTTTTGTATTTTACTTTCAGTTTTTTCAGTATTTATAGTTGTTTTTTATGTCTTCATTTTCTAAAACGTGTTAGTTATGGTGTGTTTTTAATGGAATTCATTAAAATTCATGCAGAGTTATAGTGATCCCCACAAATACAGCCAGTAAACGGTTCAGCATATGTTATTTGGAATATTGTATTAAACATAATTTGTCTTGTTGGCAATTCTGCTATTGCAATATAATCTCTTCCTGGAACATTATTATTTATAATACCAGACTTTTTCATCTCCCGATAAAGATTATTTCCTTTAATCAAAACATCATCCCGGTCATTTTGTGACCATGTGCAAACATTCACAATTTTGTTTTTCAGAATTAAAGTTAGTTAGTTAAATTCAAAGCTGCACATTGATCATTTCTGGAGTCTCTAAATTGTTAATCGTCCTGGTGAAATGAGCCTCTTAACACTGAGACGTATGGGGAATCAACATTTGCATTGAAGGTTTTTCCATTAGCGTTTTTTTCATCGGATTTTTTTCAATACTTTTTTAATATTGTGACTGACCTTGATGACGGGATTTTTTGGACAAAGGCTTATTTATTGTCTTATATTTTTGGCTATTTTTCAGCCTCTGTAAGAATAACAAAAATAACTTTTTATAACAATAACAATTAATACATTTTATACAAAAAATATATGAATACATGTTATTTGTAATAACTACTTTATTTGCCTTTTTATGTTAGTAATGTACAATTGTAAAATTCAGTTTAATACATTACTTGTCTATGTTGTAATACTGATAACATTTATGTAACTTTAACATTAATTTGCAATTAGAATTATTATTTAATAATCAGTCAAGATCACAAACACTTTCTGCCTTTTTATTTGAGTTTAAGTGTAGTTATTTTATTGTTTATTAATTTTTCTTTTATTTTTCGTTTCTTATTTTTTAACTATATGTGTTCTTTGTTATAACTTACCTTTCTGCATTGCATACATCCAGAGTTTCTGTGAGGCTCTAGATGTAGTGTGTCGTATACGTCAATCATGATGTATTTATGTTGATTTATGATAACAGTGTAATTTATATATTTCTTTTGTAAAGTTGTGTTCAGTTTTTTAGTTGGATAACATTTTCAGTATGTTCTGTTTCCATAATTTCCATTCCAAAATACGACAAACATTGTGATGTTTCTGTGGGTAATTACCATTGCGCAGCTTCTATATTTCCGACGCCACCTTGGATTTTGAACTCATCACTGAGTCTGACATTTCAGCGTTCAGTGAGGGAGGCGCTGATGATATTTTAAGGATTATATTCAATCCTATTTTTGAGTAAAGCAAAGCAATGTGCAGCAATGTGCATAGCAGAAATACACAAAATGGCTGTTACTTATAAAATACAAGCTAAATAAAGTATCAAATATGTGATTGTTTTTCACTAAATAATCTCACGGATTACCACTTTAATATTGAATACGTTTAAATTGTTAATGGCTCTGTTCAGTTGTCCTATATGCAGACGACAGAAATCTTAAATAAGTAAGAGGTTTATTTACACGGGCTGCGCTTAAAATATTGAGAAGGCCTACTATATTGATTTAATGTTAAGGCATCATGGTGTTTATAAATATATTATTTATATTTATTTACTTAAGAAATATTTGATTTTATTTTATTTATTTAAGAAATTATCATGTCACATGTATCATTATCAATCACATATCAATATGTGATTTATTTTAACAAAATAATGTTGTGGTTTACCACAAACATTGCCAACCAATTGTTGACTTTGCTACAGTACTTGCACTCATTTTGCTTTATTCAGATTAAAGACCCAATAAAAAACAACAGAAGTCTTTAAAGATTGTATATTTATCCGTCAGTTTTACCCCCAAAAATCACTCATAATTCACCATTCTTCCAGCTGCCATCTCTTTAGTAAAGAAAGGTTCTGAGTAACGACCACCAGAATTAAATGACAAAAGGTTAGGGTTTTGGAATCTATCATAATTCTGAAAGATTCCGAAGTGGTTGGAATTTAATTGGGAATGATCAATAACGTGCAGGTTTTTCCACCGCATCGATCCCTCCATCCATAACAGATATGGAAGATGGAAGAAAAGATGGAGGGAAAAAAAACGATGGAAGATGGAGGACAGAACAGGGGGAATCTGGCTCTGGGGAATCCGAAGCTAAATTGCTGCCTTGGTCACACTCGTCTGCTCAGAGAAGCATTAATCACACACACACACACACACACACACACACACACACACACACACACACACACACAGACACACACACACACACACACACACACACACACACACACACAAACACACACACACATAGACGGGGAGGGGTTTGTGTGTGTGTGTGTGTGTGTGTGTGTGTGTGTGTGTGTGTGTGTGTCTGTGTCTGTGTCTGTGTGTGTCTGTGTCTGTGTCTGTGTGTCTGTGCGTGCGTGTGTGTATACGTTTAGGGATCGTAAAGGCCTAAAAAGACATGGCGACCTTTACCTCTCGCTCCACCAACCAAGAGACCTTGACTGGCTTCCAATAATAAATCTTGGGAGGGGTATATATATATATATATATATATATATATATATATATATATATACATATATATATATATATATATATACACATACAGTATATTTATATATACATAGAGTTGTATATATATTTAGTTATATATACATAGAGTTATATATATATTTAGTTATATATATATACTGTATATGGAAAAATCAAAACTAGCAGCTGAAATTTCCCATTCTTCTTTTTCTTTTTTTTTTCTTTACGGTTATTTTTCTCCACTTTGAAGTTTGACTTTGGAAATTCCTAGAATTGAATTTCTGGAATTCCTCCATAATTGACATTACACCGTTGCGCCACCTCACCTTGACACGGAGGAACATGAACAATGGCTCTTGAGCGAGCGGCAGCTACTTGAGGCTCAAAACGCTGATTCACAAGCTCCGGGTTTAGCTCCGTTTCACATTTGGTTTTATTTCTGTCCTTGAAGGACGACCTGCAGAAAAAAAAGGAAAACATTAGACAGTGGTGACTGTGGTGAAATACTAAGAGAAGTATTATCAGCTTTTTATGGCTTTCAGCCAATACACCGTCCATCTTCCTCAGTTCATCATAAATACATGTCCAGCACGAGCACGAGCACGAGCCTCTTTCTTCAGCTTGACAGCTCCAGAACTTATGATGGATTTGTTTGAATATTTATGGTTTTATCGGTGTTTCTGTCTTGTTAACCAGCGGAAGCGTTTCTTCCAGACACGTCTTCTACTCCAGCGGTAGCAGGTGAACCAGAAGGTCCTCCAGTAGTGGATCGCCTGTACAGTCTGGACATAAAGGCCTTTTTATCCCACAAAGGTGGCTTCGCTCCACCATAATAAAGATCATTATGTTTTTACGTGCTTTTTCTTATTAATGAGCAGAAGCATTTCTTCTCGACGCCCTATTCTGCAGAGTTTCCATTAGAATAAATTGGTGCCGGTCAATGTGTCCTGGAAGATTTCAGTGTCCCAGACAAATGGGAGAGATTCCGGTCAGAGAGTATCTGTATTTATTGAGTTTAATATAAATGAAATAAATTCATGAAGGCATGTCGATTTACAATATATTTTTTATTGAATATTTCAAATAAAATAATTCCTGCCAGTTAACGTCATTTTAAAAATAAATAAATAAATGTTACGCATATTATGACTTAAAAACAAAACAATTCCGTTTGTGATCAATACGTAAGTGTAACTGCTTTAATTATCATTTCACTTAAAATACATTTTTGATAAAATCAACAACAAAATAAATATGACAAATAGGTCTAAATAAATTATAAAAGTTTGTAGTGTTGTCCGTCTTGTCGAAATATTTTACACAATGGATATTTACTATTTGTGCACCATGCTTTGGGTTGGAACTTAAATATATATTAAAAAAACACCAAACTGGATGTATGTGTCCTCGTTGTCACATAACATCATCTTTCTGCTTCTTCTCAGAGTTCTGGACGCTCTGTCGCTACTCCGTGTTCTGCTCTGTGTTTACAAGCACAAACTGTCCAGGAGCAAGGGGGCGGGGCTTATTTCTATATCGACAAACGTGATTGGTCAGAGGTGAAAGGTCAGCTTTAGATCTTCCAAACTGCAACTTGCCAAACGCGGATATGAACAGATCTGCGGTATTTTTTGATTGAAATGATCGAGTCTACTTTATTTTGACACAGAGGAAAAAAAGATGGCGATCAGCACTAATTCAAATTGTGCTTAGAGGGAATTATTTTCACCGGACATTATAACTGGAGATATTTCAATATGTCGGGACCTCGACAGAGTTTCAAACATGAACTCTGCCCTTCTGGTCCGGCGGCAGCACCGGTGTAGTCTGACCGTTGAGGCTGGAGGATCTAAAGGTATCTGGGGTCAGGTGTAGAGTCGGGCGTGGACTGAAAATCCACTTCTATCGTAGCACTGGATCAACGGCATTAAGACACAGAGGCCTGTTTCAACATAGGTGGCTTAGTTCTGCCATAATAAAGGTGTCATTTGCAGCATGGTGCCCTCAGAGTGATAGAACCCCCCCCCCCTCAGATTGATGTCAGCTTAGCACATTATCTCCAGCATAGGTCACAGGATGAATGAGCCATTTGAGAAATTGTTAAATATCCAAGGGCTTATTTAAAACGTTCCGTTAATCCCCTTTGTTGGCTGATCGGCGGCACACGCAGATGCCGCAACAAATGGGGTGCTATGTTATGTGATGTGATGTGAGGGTGGTAGGTGGCTTGGCTCGGCTCGCCTCGACTTGGATCGGCGGGGCCCGGCCCCGGCAGATGGTGTGGGGATTTCAACACGGCGGGCCCCTGGATGTCGCAGCAAAGCTAATGATGGCGACGGGGGTTAAATGATGGATCAAGGGAAGAGGTACGGGGTAAGTCACGTCACCCTACGTGACACTTATCAAGGACGCTGGGACGCCCGTGGAGTGATCTATGCCAGTGTTTTTCACCCACTAGTCGTCCCGTGAGAGCTCGTCAGGTGTGCCTTAAAAATGTTTCCGCTTCCACTTAATAAGTAATGGAAACTGGCTCTTGTGTTGCAAGATCAAAATTGAATGGCTGTGCTAATTGATGGCTTTCAGCAGAACAGCAGCTCTGTGTTCATCAGAACATGCTCATTATGTGAGGGTTCGACTTTTTTTTTGATTTGTTTCTTGACGAGTCACTCAGTGAACAGTAAAGATGTAGAGAATCGCTTCATTTTCTGACTCTTCATTGGTTTGGTTCAGTTGGTGTAACGCACAGTGAACGAGGGAACGAAAGAGTCAGAAGAGTCGGGTCGGCTCTGAGTTGTTTTTTTGTTTTGGTGGAATGCAAAGTGTAAATCAGTCCCGTTCAACAGGAATTGGGCCAAATGCCGAGACCCTTTTTTGCCTTGGCCCATCGTCCTCACTAATTATTTTCAGTTTGTGTGTCGAAGATTGACTCTTTTTGCAGTGACTCCAGACTCCCGAGTCATTTAACCGTTTTGTTCGCCACAAACAAATCGCTTGCGAGTCCGGCCGCTATCAATAGTCCATAATAATAAGCATAGTTCTATGGGTTTGTGATGTTTTAATGGTGTTTTTTTGTGGTTAACGGGATAGTGGCATGAAAAGAAGATTGGGGAACCCCGATCTAGGGTCCAGTCAGAGCCGTTCATGCACATCGTCGCTGTATTAAGTTTGGAAGAGCTGAGTTTGAATTTGGTTGGAGAAAGCAATGCAATATTGTCCACACTCCATCTGTATTTGGTTTAAGCGCTCAGTGACCCAGAACCTTCTCTACTCGGTACTGTC
>NC_137189.1:8306940-8351940 GCF_960531495.2 Zeus faber
AAATACCTGGTGCATGCTGGGAAGCAGGAAGTTATATAAGGTAGCACAAGGAAAAGCCTAATATGGTAAAACAATGTGAGCAATGAAAGTTCACTTTGACTTATTTTAAAGCGATCACTGAGGGTAGATGGTATCAAACGAGTATTTGAGTAGGGTCAGGGTAGGTCGGTTAGTAGAGCGGTACGTAAATAGATGGGTCGGGTAGGTGGGGTTAGGGTACGTTGGTAGGGAGGTAGGCATGTAGGTAGGGCGGTGGTAGGTTGGTATGGTGAGGATCGGTAGGTAGGTAGGGTTAGAGCGTTGTAGGTAGGTAGGGTCAGGGTACCGACTCCTGAGAGTGTGGATCCAGAGATTTGTTTGCTACGAACAAAACGTTTTTGAGTCTTGCATCACTAACTACTAGTCGGCCATGATGGTAATAAGCACAGTTGTATGGGTTTCTGAGGTTTTAATGGTATAACAGGATAGTGGTGTGCCACCGTGTGAATATTTCTTCATAATAAGTGTGCCATGGAAGGAAAAATGTCGGGAAACACAGGCTTAGACCTTAAATTCTGCTCCAGGCCCCCTGGTTTAACATTAAGATCCTGATTTGGATTTGTATCATGAGAAGCTCTGAGTGTGTGAGTCACAGTAGTGGATTATTTATTCTTTTTTGCACTGGTGGAGTTAATGTGGGTCGTCGGAGTTCGGCCCTGTCCTGACATTTAATTTCCATTCCCGCCCTCCCACTGTCCATCCGAATTGAGTCGGACCAGTCAGGCCGACTCCTTCCACCCGATCGAGTGCTTTTTCACTCCCAATATCCTTCAACTGAACTCAGACGGAGTACGAAAACCTCCTCTCCTTTCCTTTCCTCTCATCTCTCCATTCCCCTTCTCTCCTCTCCTCTTCTCTCCTCTCCTCTTCTCTCCTCTCCTCTCTCTTCTACTCTCCTCACCCCTACTCTCCTCGCTCTTCTACTCCTCTCCCCTCCCCTCCCCTCATCTCCTCTCTTCTCCCCTCCTCTCCTCTCCCCTCATCTCTTCTCTGCTCCACTCTTCTCCTCTCCTCTCCTCTCCCCTCACCTCCTCATCTCCTCTCTTCTCCCCTCCTCTCCTCCCATCTCATCTCCTCTCTTCTCCCCTCCTCTCCTCTCCCCTCATCTCTTCTCTGCTCCACTCTTCTCCTCTCCTCTCCTCTCCCCTCACCTCCTCATCTCCTCTCTTCTCCTCTCCTCTACCCTCATCTCCCCTCGTCTCCTCTCTTTCTTGCTTTTTTTTTTTTCTCTCTCTCTCTCTCTCTGAATTCTTCTACACATTCCAGCCCTGCTCGTCGCGTGGTGAGAAGTTGTGAGCGGCGGCGTGTAAAAAAAAAAAAGAAATGAAAAAAAAGAAGAAATGTGTGATACCCAAAGGTTTGATCTGGCAGCGAAATGCCTCAGAGCTGGAACAGTTGTTGCATAATGGCCCCAATGCTAATTAGCCAAATTATACTGCCATCGTTTTGGAAAGCCGTTAACTTCTACAATCACATGTTTCATTCTGAATTCCGAGGGAATTTTGCAGCCGACGTTAGAAATGTTGAAACAAATAAAATGTTGCAAAGAATCATAATCCGGAATCATTTGAAAGGTTTGCTCGATACGAATGAATCTTTTGCGAGTCTTCACACTTCTAGACCAGTAGGCCGTGACAATTATAATAATAAGCACATGAGTTCTAAGTGTTTGTGGCATTTTGTAATGTTTTTACGTCAGTATTTCAATGTAAAAAGTGTGTCGTGGCAGAAATAAAAGTTTGCGAAACACTGAATTGGAAATGTCTCTCAGTAGTATCGACAGCCATGGAGCCACAGTACGGTCGTAAACCAACACAGCAAATCAGCCAGATGTCGAAAGAAACCATTTTTCCTGCGACCCCCTGCTCCCGGGTCGCCCATATATCCATCCCGCTCCCCCCATGGGGCTAAGACATGTTTTTCTCCAGGACCATGAAGGAGAAGTTCACAAATGTATCCTTCTCTAAACTTTGATGCTCGCGTCGTGGACGATGGAGGGATGACTGCAAAAAAAAAATACTAATGACCAAAACGATCAAACCATTCAACTCAATTTTTAATATTCACCGAACAGATAATGGATAAAGAATTTGAATAAAACTATACAAAAGCGTCAGAGGAGAATAAAGACCCAATAAAAAAAAATATATATATTTTTTTTAATCTGCAGTGATATTCAAATTAAGGAATTTCTAGGAGAGGCATTTTTCCGAAACAGTAAAATCACAGCCTTCAAAAGAGGAAAAACATGCCCCCCCCCCGCCCACACACACACACACACACACACACACACACACACACACATGCACACACACGCATCCAGCCGGTGGACAGATCATCAAAAGCGATGGAGACAACTCCTTTGTGGCCAATTCTTTGAGGCGGCAGCTTCTGTCAGATGACGCACTGACGCCGGCGGTTTTTCAGACATTCAATTGAAATCTGTCACATCTTTTTTTGGGAGGTTCACAAGTGGAGAAAGTTGATTTGTTAGATGACGGATTCATTATATTAATTGAATGACGGGCTGAATTAGGAGGGTTTTTTAATTTTTAGGGGAGATTTGTTTTGTTACATGTTGTATTTAATGTCGTTGGAGGAAATTAGTATCGTCCCATCCATGGGAGACCAATTCCACAAATGCTTGATAAAAGTTGTACACAGTGAGAATCGGAATCAGTTAATTCCGCCAAGTACATTTTAATATACGAGGGACATTTGTTGTGGGAAGGATGCGTGTATTGCTTTAAAGACAATTTGCATAAAAAAATAAATAAAAGATATGCAAAATATAGAAATATAACCAAATGAAAAAGCCAAATAAACAAAAAATGCTAAATAAAAAGTAAAAATAGACAAAAAACATACATACCAAAAAATTGTTTATAATACACACTGACACACATAATAACAATAACAATAACACCATATATATACATATATATATATATATACTACACACTACACACATAGACAGACAACTTGAGCCGATGCTGCGTTTAATGGAAGCTCGGAAAACTAATTTGTGCTGCGTTTCACAAATTTCGCACTGCAGGAAGTTCTAAGAGCCTTTGGAGGAACCGCCCCTTCTTTTGTGTTTGAACTGCATGATCCAGGAAAGATTGTAAATGTTAAAACACCGATCTTGAGGAAAATTTTAACTAAACGACACACATCTTCTTCTTCTTCTTCTTCTTCTGCTTCTTCCGTCCGCTCTCGTCAGGGGTCGCCACAGCGGATCATCTGCCTCCAATACCTTCTGTTCTGCGCATCTTCCTCCCTTACACCAACCGCCTGCATGGCCTCCCTCACCACATCCATAAACCTTCATACCATCAACCTTCAACCTTCATAAATGTTCTCATTGGCCTTCCTCTTTTCCTCTTGTCTGGCAGCTCCATCCTCAGCATCCTTCTCCCAGTGTAACCCTCATCTCTCCTACACACACGTGTCCAAACCATCTCAATCTGGCCTCTCTCACTATTTCACCAAACTGTCCAACCTGAGCTGTGCCTCTAATGTACTCAAGCTTAATCCTGCCCATCCTTGTCTCTCATTTTTTGAAAAATAAGATACTTCATTTAAAGTAACCATGTCCATTCATATCTAACATGATTTTACTGGACACCGTGTATTGCTGCCTGCAGCTGTATTTATTATTATTATTATTATTATTATTACTATTTTTTTACATCATATGAACATTATTCCAACCCAGTGCATATAGTTTTCAGTATATAATGTATTTAATGGAGGAACAAATCTAAACTGTGAAGTGTACATACAAAAACACACACAAACAGTTACAGACACACACACACACACAGAGTTTGTGTGTGTGTGTGTCTGTGTGTGTCTGTGTGTGTGTCTGTGTGTGTGTGCATGCGCGCGCATCTGAGAGCTGACTGATAAAGCTCTGACCTTTCTCCTCTCCGACGCATGGACGAACCTGTGCCTCGTAAAACTGTGGAGGTGTGAAGCGCTCCACTGAATTACAACCAAACAGGGGAGAGGGAGGAGGGGGAGGGAAGGAAGAGGGGGGATGGATGGAGGGAGGGTGACGGATAACAAGAGATCGGTGGATGTGGAACGAAGGGGTGTAACCACCCTTCTGTTATCACTCCCTCTCGCAACTCGAGTCCGTCCTCTCACGTTCTCTCAGCCTCCAGACTGTGGAGACGTCGCCGCCGCGCTCTCCTTCCTCTTGTTTTTTTCGAGGTGTAGAAATACGGAAAACTCGCGGTTGTGCAAGCGGCGGTTCGAGGCGTTTCCTGGTGTGTTTTTTGGTGTGGAAGGAAAAAAATAAACATACCTTTTTTTTTCTCGTCATTTTTGGAAAGGGGGGGGGGGGGGGCGGTAAATTTGTCATGATGCTGAGACATGGTCTTGTGGTGAACTTCCAAATTCAAGATCTTCAGGATCTTGAATTTGAAGATCTTCTGTTTAAACATCATCAATTGGAATATCTTGAATTGCAATTTTGAATTTGAAATTTGAATACCATCAATTCAGAGGGGAAAAAGATCTTGAATTCAAAGATATTCCATTTAAAGATGTGGCCTACCACCTCTGATGGTCATTAGGAATGGCTGGTGTTTCCCTAAATGACAGTTGTCTTGACAGTCAGTGAGTTAGTTAATAATACTTATATAAGGTAGCTAATAATAAGCTTGGGAGTTCATGACTAAAGCTACAGTGCACCTATTTGTTGCTTGTTTCCTGCCGAATCACAACCACTGATGGGACCAACAAAGGTCTCCAGCTCATCGATTTTAAGGAGCGAGCCGGACTTTATGAAACGTTTCCAATAATGAGCCGCTCTCAAGGGGTTTTGCTTTGCAAACAAACATTTTTCCCAATCGTCCCGCGATCGTGGGGTCTTCCGTTTACACGGTGCACTACCAGCGCCGTGCAGACGCAGGCGGCTCCCTCATCTCGTATTCAAGGCCGCCGCCGCCGCCGCCGCCGCCGCCGGGGCTGAGCGGTAAATACAGTGTTTTTGATCAACAAAGAGGCTTTAAAGATGGATTAGAGAGCTTCTGCAAACCCCGGCGTGACACCGGGTTGCCGGGTGTGCATCTGTACTTGGAAATGAAAGCTGGCCGTCGCCTTGTTTTGTGTGCGTGTGTGAAAACCGGTGTGGCTGCGGGTGTAAAAAGCAGAGCTCCTTCCACTCTGACTTCTCATTCTTCACGTCAGCCGGGGCTCAACGACAGAAGAACCATTGAGGATCCAAACAAAGGAGGCCAGGGCGCTGTTTTGAAGAACACGGTGGGACAGCGGGTGTGCGTCCATCAAAGACAATGTTCACAACATTCAAATGAAAGCGGTTCAATTCAGGGGGGGGTTTTTGGTGGTACTGGCGGAGATGGGAGCTGGTACTAGTGGAGATGGGAGCTGGTACTGGTGGAGATTGGAGATGGGAGCTGGTACTGGTGGAGATGGGAGCTGGTACTGGTGGAGATAAGAGGTGGTACTGGTGGGGATGGGAGCTCATACTGGTGGAGATGAGAGTTGATACAGGGGGAGATGGGTGCTGGTACTGGTGGAGATTGGAGATGGGAGCTGATACTGGTGGAGATGGGAGCTGGTACTGGTGGAGATGGGAGCAGATACTGGTTGAGATGGGAGCTGGTACTGGTGGAGATGGGAGCTGGTACTGGTGGAGATGGGAGCAGATACTGGTTGAGATGGGAGCTAATACTGGTGGAGATGGGAGCTGGTTCTGGTTGAGATGGGAGCTGATACTGGTGGAGATGGTAGCTGGTACTGGTGGAGATGGGAGCTGGTACTCGTGGAGATTGGAGATGGGAACTGGTACTGGTGGAGATGGGAGCTGGAACCGGTGGAGATGGTAGGTGGTACTGGCGGCGATGGCAGCTCATACTGGTGGAGATGGGAGTTGATACAGGGGGAGATGGGTGCTGGTACTGGTGGAGATTGGAGATGTGAGCTGATACTGGTGGAGATGGGAGCTGATACTGGTTGAGATGGGAGCTGGTACTGGTGGAGATGGGAGTTAATACAGGGGGAGATGGGTGCTGGTACTAGTGGAGATTGGAGATGGGAGCTGATATAGGGGGAGATGGGAGCTAGTACTGGTGGAGAAGGGTGCTGGTACTGGTGGAGATGGGAGCTGGTACTGGTGGAGATGGGAGCTGATACTGGTTGAGATGGGAGCTGGTACTGGTGGAGATGGGAGTTGATACAGGGGGAGATGGGTGCTGGTACTGGTGGAGATGGGAGCTGGTACTAGTGGAGATTGGAGATGGGAGCTGATATAGGGGGAGATGGAGCTGGTACTGGTGGAGAAGGGTGCTGGTACTGGTGGAGATGGGAGCTGGTACTGGTGGAGATGGGAGCTGATACTGGTTGAGATGGGAGCTGATACTGGTGGAGATGGGTGCTGATACTGGTGGAGATGGGAGCTGGTACTGGCGGAAATGAGAGCTGCTACTGGTGGAGATGGGAGCTCATACTGGTGGAGATGGGAGCTGGTACTGGTGGAGATGGGAGTTGATACAGGGGAATATGGGTGCTGGTACTGGTGGAGATTGGAGATGTGAGCTGATATTGGTGGAGATGGGAGCTGGTACTGGTGGGAGCTAGAAAATAAGCATAAACTCCCGATGTGTTTTATTTCTTTATTGGTAAATTCACTGTTATGTCAATGAATTTTACACACAGACACACACACACACACACACACACACACACACACACACACACACACACACACACACACACACACACACACACACACACACACACACACACACACACACACACACACACACACACACACACACACTCTCTAAATCCTCTGATATCAAAGTAAATCAGTGCACCTTATCTGTTCGGCGGTGCACAAGATTAGCTGTTAGCTTTGCTAATTAGCAAATCCTACACAATTGGCTGTCTGCCCCATTGCCGGATTTCTCAGGAAATATATATATACATATATATAAACATATACTGTATGTACACTGTATATTTGACATATATAGGGGCTGAATGTGACTGAAATAATCAAGTATTTTATCAATGAAACACCACGTTCTGACAGAAAAGTCAATGTATTACAGGATATTTTCGCTTCTTATTTTTATCTGCGGCTCGCTCTCGCAGCTTAAGGCGAGGGACTAATCCAAAGGCCGATCAATTGTATTGATCGCAGTGTGCATGGATTTATCTCGTCACCTAATCAGTGTTTGTGTATTTATTTATTTCCCCCGGTGTTCGTCCTGGACTTGTCACCAAATAAGCCAAAGTGGTAAACCAGGGGATTTATCAGCGGGATGCGCTAGAACCCGAGTGGTGGAAAAATAAAAGCTTGGAACTGATGATTAATATATAGAAAAGACGGCCTTTTGATATTATTATATCCAAGGAAGGACAACCGGTGAACCGGCAACAGGGTCATGGGCGCCCATGGGCTCATTGATGCGTGCGGGAAGTGAAGTCTAGCCCGTCTGGTTCAATCCCACAGAAGAGCTACTGTAGCACTAATTTCTGAAAAGGTTAATGCTGCTATGATAGAAAGGTGTCAGAACACAAAGTGCATCACAGTTTGCTGTGTATGGGGCTGCCACTGTCTACAATGGTCACCTGAGCGTGAGAACTGGACCATGGAGCAATGGAAGAAGGTGGCCTGGTCTAATGAATCACGTTTTCTTCTACATCATACGGATGGCTGGGTGTGTGTATGTATGTTGTTAACCTGGGGAAGAGATGGCACCAGGATGCACTATGGGAAGAAGCCAAGCCTGTGTTAACACAAATTTGTTTTAATGCCACATTTTTTTTTTAATGGTTTAAAACGCATTCTATTACGACCGTTTGCCGACCCGTAGTTTAGGACTCAGCTCACATTAATGTCGGATAGCACCGGGGGGGTACCTTTGAGGGTTTCGGTACAATATTTGTCATTGTTTTGGATTGTTTATTGATTTCCAATAAACATATTTGTCCACTCCCATGTTGATAATAGTAATAAATAATTGAAAAACATTCCTTACAAGTACATTTTCAACAGATAAAAAATGTGTGATTAATTTGCGATTAATTGCAATTGACTATGGACAATCATGCGATCAATCACAATTAAATATTTTAATTGATTGACAGCGCTATATATAAATATTAATATGGTATATATATTCAAATATTCTCAACTTGTTCTTCTATAATAAATGATATTATTGTATAGAAGCAATACGGAATAACCAGCACATTAACTAGAAAATAGAAAAATGAAAATATGCAATAAACCTAAAAAACGATGTACAATAAACAATCAACGTATAAACAATGAACCATAAATATAAACTTTAAAAGAAAGAAAACAGCAAAATTTCCAAAAAATTATAAATTATAATTTAAAAATGTGTCGAATGGCACACAATATAAACTAGAAACGATATAAATTATAGAAACAAAAAATTAACAATTGAACAATAAAATGACAATGAACAAGAAAAAAACTGTCAATAAATGAATGAATGACAAAATGAATGGATGACTGGATGATCGAATGAATGAATGCATGGATGGATGGATGAGTGCATGGGTGGTTGCATGAACGACTGGGTGGATGACTTGATGGATAAAGGAATATATGGATGGATGGGTGTCATGATTGAGGCTGATAGGACCTGAATGCAGCACACACACCACAAGAGTATAAAAGGGTTATTTTCTAAAGGTGGAATATAATGATTTTTGAACGGGATAAAGGGCGGGCGGGTCGATCGGGGGTGGAGTGTGGACAGACAGGAGTGTGGACAGACTGGTGGTGAGACATGGGCAGGCGGGCACGTGGGAGGTTTTCTGGAGACGAAGGGAGGACGGGGTAAGACAAGGCAAAGAAGCAACAGAGTCCTGGAAAGTACAAAGTATACACAAGAAACCAGAGGTGAGCGGTCGGGAGAACAGCACCAGAGGTGACGGTATGATCAGAGGAGGTCCCGGAGGAGGAGCCGGCGTTCTTATGGAGGGCGATGATCAGTGTGACATGGAGCAGCTGTGCCAGCCAGACCTGGAACCAGGAGCCACGCCCACGCTGCACTATCCAGGCAGTGACATAGACATACTAGATACAAGAGGGAAAGGGAGGAAAGACGAGAGGAGAGAAGAAAGAAGAGAGGATTGATGAATGAATAGATGACTAGACAAATGGATGGGTGGATAGATGGATGAATGACTGAATTAATGAACGAATGCCATCGATCAGCATGTTAACTCCTCACCTTTTCATCCCAAGTGCCCTAAATGAATTAATAAATGGATGAACTCATGAATGGGTGGATAGATGAATGAATGAATGGATGGATGGACGACTGACTGAATGAATGGATGCCATCGATCAGAACTTCTTCTCCTCCCCGTTTCATCCCAAACCCTAATCCTCTGACTCATCCAGCCTTTAGTTCTTCTCTTCCTCGTCCCCCCTCCCCCAACTCTTTCATTACATTTCTTCTCTTCTCCAATCCTTCTCTTAACATACAAGTATGCATATGTGTGTGTTTTGTTTCTGGTTGTGTGTATTATGAATGTCAGAGACCTTTTGAAACGAATGGGATCAATGTTTCATTAGGTGGGGCAGGGGGTTGGTGTTTTTTTTGAGTGTGAGGTGGGTTTTTTTTCGACCAGGCTCATGTTTAAAACATGCTCTGCAGATAAAGTGTGATCCTCTTAAATAAATGACTGCACTGCCTCGCCACAAGAAGAGGCGAAGGAGGAGAAAGTGGTTTTAGGATTAGCTTCCGAGTCGTGCACACTACAATGACTCACACACACACACACACACACACACACACACACACACACTGATAATGAACGTTAGTGCAGACATTACAGTGCAACCAAATATGATTATCTCCATTCTTTGCAGTGTCATAACGATGTAATTTTACATCATCATTATCATCATTGAGCGGACGCTTTTGTTGGTGAATTAAACTTTTACCAAATCCTGTCGGAAGTACAGCAAACACATCTTTCTGATCAACAAAAGCTTTTCATAGAAAGTATACCGTCGAGGTTGTTTAATTCTGTCGCGATAGCAGATTCAGCAGACCGCTCCACGTCAGTGGCAGCCGTCTTGGTTGTTTACCAAACTGCCTCGACGGCTCTCCTCTGCATCGTCATCTTATCAACCCTTCCCCTCGACTGTTTTGATGACTCGACAGAAAACAAATGACTTGAGACTAGACCTGGACTTGGAAGTTAAAGACTTGTGACTTGACTTGAGACGTGATGACTCCAATGACTTATTTGTGTTCAATTTATGTTTTTAGTATGTTTTGCGCCCCTCCCTCGCGGGGGGTGGCACCCCATGCCACCCCTTTAGACACGTCCTTAAAACAATTCTCCATTAAAAAAAAGTTATAATTAAAGATAAATTAAAGTTTGAAAAGTCGTCAAACAAGTAATTTATTTTGATTGCGAAGAAATTGATTAATAAATAAGGTTTTATAAAGTTATTTGTTTTTGTTTGATTACATTTATTTCAATGAATATCAATCATTTTAATACAAATTAAATTAATTGTCTTACTTTTGAACAGTTTCGATAGACTGGCCAATAATATCATTATTTGACAGCTACTAATACCTTGTCTTTTCTATTTATAAAGACCGGATGCTGCATACTGTAACTTGGGGAAAAAAGTCACTTGACTTGACTTGGGACTTGACTTGACTCAACTCACCCAAGGAAAAATGACTTGGGACTTACTTGTAACTTGGATAAGAGGGACTTGGTCACATGTCTGATAAATTAAAAATTCATGAGAAGAGAAATGTTCTTTGGGCGTGGGAGGTTCAGGCTGGCAGTCAAATTTCAACAGTAATAATGTCGGACAAGGCTAACGCATGGGCAGACTGGCTGTAAATTATATAATAGTTTGAATGCTCTTCTCCTCTGCTTTTAACCACCAAGAAAAATATAAAATAAAGTAACATTTTCTCATTGGCCTTTCCCAATACTATGAAGGAGTAAATATCTTTATTTTCACACTCGAAGTGTGGAATTTAATGCTCAAGCGAATAAAAAAAGTCCCACTTTGACAGCCTTAAAACTAGCTTTACACCGAATCCGACAAACAAAAATAGCAAACCAAACAGAGAAACTACTCATTGTTGACCTGGAAAAAAGGAGCTCTCCCATTTTCCTATTTGACATACAGTATTTTGTTTCACAAAACCCTGGCACAGTTCATCCGATTGCCACTGGGGGGAGGATCCGACCGTCTGCGTTTTCGGATTCGGTGTGAATCCCGCTCAAATTCCTCCTGGAATTGAAACACAAAATGATATTGTTTTTTACTTCAAGTCACTGGGATTTGAAGTGTTTATTGTGTCTTCTTTCTATTTTACAGAGTTTTGTTCACAATGTAACATACATGGCCTTCATGTCCTGTAAACCTAGAAACCTATTTAGACACAATAATAATAATAAAAATTATTATTATTATTATTGTTATAATAATACTACTACTACTAATAATAATAATAATTATAATAATACTATTAATAATAATAATACAATTTGTAATTCTGAAAGTAAAATAAATAAATACATGTAAAAATATATCCCCAAGAGCTGTCACAATTTCTAATCAAATTTTAATTGCTCGATCGCAATTATTTGAGATCATTTCATTTGATAAAATTGTTAAGATTGCACATGCCAATGTTCGAGATGTTGCAATAAATGATACAGAGGAAGAAAATAGTCTTCCATACGTCATTTTTAGAAATATATGCGCTACATTCAAAGACTATCTAAACCAAAAAAAAGAGAAATGTAAATGTAAATCTGTCAATTTATAATGTGTATAAGGGCTTGAAACCATATGTGACCCACCACAGACTGAAGGTACATTTGGTGGCTTTTGACTTTTTTTTGCATCATTTGAAAGTGAAGAATCAGAGTTTCAAAATAAGGGGTTAAAAGTTATGACTTGTTAATGGCAAGGGTGTGGCAAACTCTGTTTCTGAGTTAATCAAAAAATTCAAAAATTTTCCCCACACTTGGGGAAAATTTTCATTCAGCCAGCTCCCAGTATGCCAATGGTTTGGAGGACCAACAGAGTCGCATGGCTACTTGTCATATATCCACTTGACACCCTGCTGAATGGGGCAATCTCTGCATTGTTCTTGTGTTTTGAGGGAATGTTGAACAGCATCATCGACACACAACATCTTTTGTTTAAAAAAAAGTTTTTATTTAATTGTAAGAATATACATGTTTTATAAAAGTGGAATTATTTAAGAGTTTAAAAGTGCGGTCAACACAACAAAATGTAGAGTCTATCAATAATATGAGTTTCTGTACATCAGCCTTGGTGTGTCATTTAATATATAAATGTGCGTATGCCAAATATCTTCAAAGTTCTTGGAGTTATTATGTGGGTTAACCCCAACCCTACCCCAGCTACACTCTGAGAGCCTGTTTGGGGCTGCCTCTTTTCATTTTCTTTTTGCTCCTGGCTACATTTTCAGGTACGTTTGAGAATCTTGTGCATTGCTACTTGTTCATAATCTGCATCACCAACCCCAACGGACTTCATCACGTCATCAACTTCTTCTATTGTAATAACAACGGGCGTATCGTCGGTCTCGTCCGGTAGTTCTTGAAAATATTCCGTTATATTGTCACATTCAGGATTACGGCGATATCAGATTCAGCATCGCTGTCGGAAAACTGACTATCATCGCAGAAAATTAAGTCCAGTACGCGCTGCTTACACTGACTTGGAGCTATCACACTGGTCAGATTAAGGTCCACGATATGATTTAGGTGTGCCACCTGCTTCTCGTAATCCATAACAACACAGAGATGAAAGTTTTCACAGAAAGGTTTGTTTACGGAAGTGACGTCAGCATTACTTTTCGTTGGTATACGCCCCTACACAATAATGTCTGTGTGTGTGTGTAAAAGTAGTACGATTTAAAGGTTGAATTCTATCAAAATGGTTTCACATTTATTTAGCAGGACAAGCTTAGCTTTATTGTCACAAACACATGCGGCTATGGCTGAGACACACATGTAGATGAAGGCTGTGAAATGTCTTTTCTGTATTTAGACCATCATAGCTTGTCCTTCCTCTGAGGGACAGGCCAGGAGTAGTGGGCAGATCACAATACAGTGCCTGGGGACCTACTTCCATGTCCATTACTGGTCAAATGATGTTTGTTGTGCATGTTGTTATATGGAGGAACCCCCATGTGAGCATGGGGAGAACGTGCAAACTCCACACAGAGAGGCCTCTAATCAGGAGACATCCTCCGCAGCATGGTGCCAACAGTGTCCCAGGCGGGAACTGAACACAGGACCTTCTTGCTGTGAGGCAGCAGTGTAATGCACTGTGCCACAGTGCCACATCACATGGAATATGGAGGAATGATCTTCACCTGGACGATCGCTTTAAAGGAAATGATCGAATGATGGAATGATGGCGTTGTTCAGCACTATTCAGTGTCACGATAAGTGAACTTTGTTTCCCCATGTAATCTAAACACGAGAGGGAGAACCAAAAAAAAAAATTAAGCTATGAATCAACCCACGAAAAGATACCCCCAGGGGTGCCTGAAAGGGGGGAGGATGAGCACCCCAGCTGGACGGACCAAAGAATGACAACAAACTGCAATGGAAATACGACAACGATTATGGTTTGTGTTTGCAGCAAAGTTTGCAAGAACCCGCATGGCCTGAAGATCCACCAGGCCAAAATGGGATGCGTGCAGACGGTGCTAATGTCACAGAGCACAGGAGCAACTCCTTGTGAAATCCAGGAGGAGCCAGGCCTGGAGTCAACCCACAATGCTCGTAATCTCCAGGTGACACAAGCCTCAGCCCCACGCACTTCAGAACATCGTTGGGTCAAGCTAGCAAGGAGAAGGAGTGGCTCCAGTTTGACGAAGACGCTGATTCCATCTAAGAAGCAACAGCCAAGGGGGAAGCCAACCTGCACCTCTGTCTAGCAGCTGAGAGATTCGGGCTGGAGGAAAAGAAAGCAGCAAAGGCCCCATACATCATGAGCAACAGAGTGACCAAGATCCTCCAGCTCAGCAAGGAGCTGAAGACCCTGAGGTGGCAGCACAAAAAGGAGAGTGAGGAGGAGAGGAGTGCTCTCTCAGAGCTCCGCAAGAAACTTACTACCTTGACAAAAGCCGAGTGGCATCGGAGGCGGAGAAAGGAGAGGGCCAGGAAGCGGACTGCCTTTCTAGCTAACCCCTTCGGGTTTACTAAACAACTGCTTAGACAGAAGCGCAGGGGGCAGCTCACCTCCTCCAAATCTAAGATTGACAGCTACCTCAGAGACACCTTTAGACGGGATCCCAAAGGTAACGGGATGTCTGGAGCAAAAGGCGCGGTTACCCAGCTGATCCCGGAAGCCCGGGAGAACAAGGGTGAAGTCGGCTGAGGTTGAGTGCAGAGGTCCACTCACCAAGTCCCGACAACCTCCCATCAGGGCCTTCATAGATGACCTTACCGTGGCAACTAAATCTGTCCTGGGGAGCAGGTGGATCCTGAAGGGTCTGGAGGAACTGATCACTTGGGCTCGTATGAGCTTCAAGCCAGTAAAATCCAGATCCCTGGTGCTAAAGAAGGGCAAGAGTCATCGACAAGTACCACTTCAGTGTTGGCAGCACCCTGATACCATCAATCAGTGAGAAACAAGTGAAGAGCCTGGGAAAAGTGTTTAACAGCACCCTGAGGGACATGGCACACATCCGAAGGACCAGTCAAGAACTGGAAGCGTGGTTGGTGGCGAGGGTGTCTGATGCAAGACCCGAAACACCTAATGAACCCAGAATACAACACTGATGATGAGTCCAGGTGTATCGCAAGTATTTATATGAAAAAAACGGGAATATTTAACTCCACGGTTTAACATTTTTCTGCTATTTATAAATCAAACTCAATTTTGAAAATACATTGAGAGATTAAAGACAAAACACAAAGGAACACAAATCTGGAAAGTCTAATTTTTCCTCTAGAAAGTTTTTTTCAAGTTATTTTGCTGCTCCTAATTGGGGTCAAGACTGGTACCTGCACGTGGTGGCCCTGCTACGGATTCCGACGACCCTGACGATCCCGATCTGAAGATATCGAAGAATCCAACAAAACCAGTCATACTAGTACTACACAGATTCTACATCAGCAGCCCTCCGTCCTCAACAGTTCAGTAGCCACTACGCGTCTGTCAAGACAAGCCTCATGGCTAACACCGAAGTGCGTCTACTGCAACTGAACACAGAGGGCCTGACACGGTCGAAGCGTGATCTCATCCAGCACATTGCCAACCAACATCAGGCGAACATACTGCTGCTACAAGAGACCCACTGTGTCACTGAAGACAAGCTACTCATTGATGTTTTCGACCTAATCAGCTTCATAGGTCACAACAAACACGGCATTGCCTGCTACACCAAACAGGGAATAAATGCAAGAGCCCTCCAGCAATCTCCAGCCAACTCTGCCATTGAATGGTGCACCATTGAAGCTCTGGGCACCAACATCTACAAACCACCACCTGCTGAGATGGATATATCCTTCCTCCCCACCATCCCTGTGAACTCTTGTCTGCGGTGATTTTAACTGTAGGAACATCAAATGGGGGTACTCAAACACTGACAGAAATGGCTCTGTTGCTAGCGACTGGGCCGAAAGTAACAACCTTCATCTGCTCTTCGACAACAAGGACCCAAGAACCTTTTACTCTGGCAGTTCCCTAGATCTGGTCACTCGCCCATCATCATCTCCAGTGACAAGCTAGCCATCTCTAGCCTCAACAGAAGAAGGTGGAATTTCAGGAAGGCTAACTGGCAAAAGTTTTCAGAACTCACCAGGAAATTAACAGCAAGCCTACCTGACCGATCATCCAATGTTAATGGAGCTTATAACTCCTTCTGCATCCTGCTCAACAAGGCTGCCAAGCTCTCCATCCCAAGAGGCCACAGGGACCCACATGTACCTTGCTGGGATAAAGACTGTGAGAAACTGTACAAGGAGTACCTGAATGCCACCGACACTGACCAAGGCTCTCTCCATGGTGACCAACTGCTGGACCTTCTCGGACAGAAGAGAAAGGTTAGATGGGAGGAGGAAGTAAACAACGTCAACTTCACACATTCTAGTCATAGGGCCTGGAATACGATCAACCGGCTAACTGGGCGAAGTTGCCCAGCTAGACCATGCCCCATAGCAGCGAATGCGATAGCCTCTGTACTCGCTGATAACGGCAGATGGAAAGACCGCTCATCTGAGGCAAAAGCCTTCACCAGAGAAGTAGTCGCAGACATCAGGAAAATCACCAGGACAGTTCCTCAACCCAGCCCCCTTTCCCAGCCCATTTCGTCAGAAGAAATCGTTGCAGCTCTGAAATCCCTCAAGGAAAATAAGGCTCCTGGAAATGAAAACATCCACACTGAGTTCCTGAAGAACATGAGCCATGAGTCACTGACGTGGGTCCAGCTTTTCTTCTCCAACTGCCTAGAAAACCTGACCATACCATCCAAATGGAAGCAGGCTAAGGTGCTGGCCATACTGTGCTGGCCAAATAAAACACCAGACAACCAAAGAACTACCGCCCAATATCCCTCCTGTCACATCTTTACAAACTACTTGAGAGGATCATTCTATCAAGAATAAACAACATCATTGAAGAGAGTCTTCCCCACACTCAAGCTGGTTTCCGTAAAGGTCGTCAACAACAGATCAAGTGACGCGGCTAGTTCATGACATCGACAGCACCTTCCAGAGGAAAGAAAAGTTTGGAACAGTCTCCATCGACGTCACTGCAGCGTATGACACAGTTTGGCACAGAGGCCTCTACCTCAAGCTCCTGAAGACTTTGCCTGACGTTAAGCTTGTGAAGTTCATCATGCTGCTTATACAGGACCGTGCCTTTGTACTGGAGACCTCAAACGGCCAACGCAGCAAGAGAAGAAGACTGAGGAACGGGCTCCCCCATGGCTCTGTTCTTGCCCTTACACTTTTTAGCATCTTCACCGCTGACATGCCTGTTGGAGAGTGCTCACAATACACCTATGCCGACGACTCAGCCATTTGATTTGGCAAAGCCTTTAGTGTGGTTGAGAATGCCCTTGAGAAAGATATCTCGCTACTTAGTAGGTACTTCCACAAATGGCATCTCAAGCTAAGCCTGCCCAAGATAGTTTGCTCAGTCTTCCATCTTGCCTATCGATGTGCGAATACCATGCTGAACATCACACTCGACGGCACCATCGTCAGGCATGACCCCAACCCTAAATATCTCCGTGTCACACTTGACCGTAGCCTCCCCTTCAAGCCACACATCCAACAAGTTGCTTCCAAGACCGCTGCCCGTGTAACCTCCTGAAGAGACTGGCTGGCACTGGATGGGGTGCAAACTTCACCACCCTGCGCACCTCTACCCTTGCCCTCGCATACTCCACGGCTGAGTATGCTGCCCCTGCATGGAGTCACAGCAGCCATACAGCCTGTGTTGATGTTGTGCTTAACACCGCCATGAGGCTAATTAGTGGTGCCCTGCCATCAACCCCTGTCGAGTTCCTCCCCATACTGTCTGGCATTCCACCTCCAGAGCTCCGTCGTAACTTCTTGACCTTGAAGCTGGCCTGCAGAGTGCAGATGAGCCAACAAGCCTGATCCCCCCGCCTGCTGAATATGGCCACCAGAGACTCAAACGCAGACACTTCTCCACCGAAGCTAGGAGACTCCTTACCACGAGCCCTCCACACCCTGGATGGATCCTTGACTGCTGGAACAAGCAATGGTCCGAGTCAACCTCCACGTTAAGGAAGTTCATCAACTCCCCTTCAACCAATCCGCCTGGGTGTGACCTACCACGGAATGCCTGGGTCAACCTCAACAGACTTAGCTCTAGGGTAGCAAAGACCCAAACCTATCTGCATATGATTGGAGTGTCTGCCACAAATCTCTGCGAATGCAGAAAACCACAGACTGTTGAACACATCATTGATGAATGCCCAATCTTCAAATCACCACATGCAGTCAGCGGCCTCATTGAACTGGATAACGATACCACTTCTTGGCTAATGTCCCAATTGCCTGTGTAGCCCTACACGAACGAACGAACGAACGAGTTGCTCCTGGTGATTTTAGAAATGCGTGGCAATGCGGGTTTTGCTGCGGTGGGTCACATATTATCTGGCAACTTTTTATTTTTGTTCTTTTTTGTTTTTATTTTCATTTTTATATGTGATTTGTGTAACATAGTATGTACAGTATGTTACCCTTATTCATCCTAAAATCTGAAAATAAAATACTTAAAATACAAAACAAAAAAATGTTGCAATAAATATAATGCAATCCCTCAATTTGGTTTGAGGGAATTGAAATTAGGCAAGTTTTTGTGTTCCAATGCCAATAAACCGCTGTTTTTTTTTAAAGGTTATTACACTGACATATACAGTGAGTGAGAAATGAACAGTGACAAAAAGAAATATTAAATTATTTGTATGTTTTATTTTATTTCCTGCTAAATTCCCTGTGTATATTTATGATTCTCTCTGGGACAGAAGTGATGAATTAGCATTTCATTAATAATTATCATTTGATGCCACATCTGATGCAGGTTTGAGGATAGAACTAGATCATCAATCACTAGTCACCGTCAGTCATTCAACGGGTTCATGATATTTCCTTTGATCTGATCGCGTGTGTGTGTGTGTGTGTGTGTGTGCGTGTGTGTGTGTGTGTGTGTGTGTGTGTGACAGGTGCACAGGTTTAATGAACCTGATGTGTGTTTTGGGTCCTAATCCCTGTTCTAATCTGAATTCCTTCACAGGCACACGACAGAATGTTGTTGACATAATGTGTGTGTGTGTCTGTGTGTGTGTCTGTGTGTGTGAGTGTGTGTGCGTGCATGCGCGTGTGCGTGCTACGTGCGTGTTTGACAGGTGCACAGGTTTAATGACCTGATGTGTGTTTTGGGTTCTAATCCCTGTTCTAATCTGAATTCCTTCACAGGCACACAACAGAATGTTGTTGACATTGTGTGTGTGTGTGTGTGTGTGTGTGTGTGTGTGTGTGTGTGTGTGTGTGTGTGTGTGTGTGTGTGTGTGTGTGTGTGTGTGTGTGTGTGTGTGTGTGTACAGGGACGTACACACACGCATTAACCATGAATTAACCATCTACCTGACATTTAATGCTCCAACCTAAAATATAACTGTGTCCCACCACAGTAAAACTCGCCATCTCGCGCATTTCTAAAATCGCCAGGAGCAGCCATATAAGTTGAAAAAATCTTTCTTGGAGGAAAATTTGATTTTCACAGATTTTCGTGTCCCCTTTTTCTATTAATGTATTTTCAAAACCGAGTTTGATTGATAAATAGTAGAAAAATGTTAAACCATGGAGTTAAATATTCCTGTTAGATTTCATGGGGAAACGCAGTTCACTTACCAGGACGCTGAACAGCACTGAAAAACGCCGATCGAGGGTTTCCTTTAAAACAAGTGTCCAGGTGAAGATCAATCATCCATATTCCATGTGATGTGAAGTCACAATGTGAAACCGTTTTGATAGAATTCACCCTTTAAATCGTACTTCTCTTACTCCTTCGCATCACGCACCTACATCACTTCCGTAAACAGACAGTTAAAGCGCAGCACGGGAGGGTTTCGGTCTCACTTGTCTGTGAAAACTTTCTTCTCCGTATCTTTATGGATTATGCAAAGCGGGAAGCGGAAGCTCTGTATAATATTTCGGACCTTAATCTGACCAGTGCGATAGATCCAGGTCAGTGTTAGCAGCGCGTGCTGGACTTCATTTTCTACGATGATAGTCAGTCCTCTGACAGCGACGCGGAGAACGACAGCGACGCTGAATCTGATGTTACTCTATATATTATATTACTATTACTGACTTGGAGAACATTTCAAACAGTGGATTTCAAACTTAATGTGATGATGAAGCAGAATATTTTCAAGAACCACCGGTTGAGACGTTGACGTGATGAAGTTCATTGAGGTTGGTGACAGATTTTCAGATTTCAGATTTTCTGAGACTCATAATATTGATAGACTCTACATTTTGTTGTGTCGTCCATACTTCCAAAATAATTCCACTTTATAAAACATGTATATTCTTACTGTTAAATAAAAGCTTTTTTTTTTTAAAGCAAAATGAGTTGTGTTGTTGAGCTGTTCGTGATTGGCCCATTCAGCAGTATGTTAAGTCGCCATGAGGCTTTGTTTGTCCACCAACCCCATTCAGGGAGCTGGCTGAATAAACCTGGTGTGGGTAAAACTTTGGAGGTGATTATCTCAGAATCACAGTTTTCCACACCCTTGTCATTAACAAGTCAGAGCTTTAAAAATATTTGCTTGATTTGCACAAGTGACAACTTGTTTGGAAGCTCTGATTCTCCACTTTCAAATGATGCGAAGAAAAAAAAATGTCGAAAACCACCAAATGACCCTAAAGAACGCGGTGGGTCACAAATGACAAACCTAATAAATGAATCCCGGTATAAATGGAAAAAAAATAATAAATCAATAAATAAAATATATATAATAAATGAAATCGAATAAATAAATTGAATTAAACAAAACAGCATATATCAATGTAATATAAATAAATCAAGTAAAATAACCAAAAAAACAGGAAAAATTGGCAATGAAGGAATGAATGATAAAATTAACGAATGAATGCATGAATTCCATGACTAACTTTGGCCCCTCACCTCTTGGGGAGGAGTCTCTAAAACCTTCATCGTCCTGACACTAGTTCTTGCTTTCTTCCCCTACCTTCCCCTCCAGTTTGCTTTCTTTCCCTCATCTTTCCTCTGATCTCTTGTCCTCCCTTTCTTCTCCCCTCCCTCCTTCTCACTCTCTTTCTGTCACATGCGCTCACCCTACAGTATCTGACATGACCTTGTCTGTGTCAGAGCAGTCTCTCTCTCTCTCCCTTGATCTCTCTGTCTTTGTCTTTCTCTCTATCTCTCGTGCTCGTTCTCGCTCTCTTGCGCTCTTTCTCTCTCTCTCTCTCTCTCTCTCGAGCTGTCTTTCTCGCTCTCTCTCCCTCACGCCCTTTCTCTCACCCACTCCCTCACACTCTTTCTCTCTCTCTCTCTCTCTATCTCGCTCTTTCTCTCTCTCTCTCCCTCTCTCTATCTCCCTCACTCTGTCCCTCGCTCTATCTCACTCTGTCTCTCTCTTGCTTGCTCTCTCTCTCGCGCGCTCTCTCTCTCTCTCTCTCTGGCTCTCTCTCACGCCCTTTCCCTCGCTCTCTCTCTCACGCTCTTTCTCTCTCTCTCCTGTGGTAGCTGTGATCTCTCTCTCTCTCTCTCTCTCTCTTTCTCTCTTTAAGGAGGTAAACTGTACAAAGGAGGAAGTCTGGGCTACAAAGGGAGCTGTCCTTATAGTGAATAGCTGTCTCAAACCCAACAGATAGATGTCTATACTCTTACTGACCTGTGATTTTCCTGTGGTTTGTCTCTATTTTTGATGTTTTTTGGTTCCTTCATAATCAAGTTTCTGCTGTTGTGACGTGGCTTACTGAAAATAAAGGAACCTTAAAGTCAAAGTCTCTCTCTCTCTCTCTCTCTCTCTCTTTCTCTCTCTTTCCCTCTCCTGCTCTCTCTCTCTCACTCTTTCTCTCGCTCTCTCTCTCTCTCTCTCGTCTTCATCCTGGCGGCTGCCGTTTCTCCTGTTGATGTAAGGTGGACCGCCTGCAGCTCACCGCAGGATCAACACGATCCAAAGCGCCTACAAGAAGGGAAGATGTTGTGTCTAACGGCTACAATTACCATCAAAACGCTATCAGACAGAGTTGCCGCTCAGATACCAACAAATGCAAAGAAATGAAAAGAAATGAAGTATGCATCAAATTCGCCACGTCTTGGAGGCCTTACATTTTCCCCCGAACCAAAGTGACTTTTATTCCTGACCAATGGAAGCTGGTGGCTTTTTACGGTTTAATATTTAATATGTACGTTGCCATGGTGATAGATTCCACAATTCCCAAATCAGAGGGGTGCAAAAAGCCACCGATTGATTGACTGACTAACTACTCGTACACAGTTTTCTTGCGACGAGCTTAAGTATGCGAAAAACTCAACTCAGTATCGCCCCTCTGATGGATCGCAGTGCACGCTCAGTGTTGACGGCGGGGGGGGGTTCCTGTTTTGGTCTGTTGTGTTTGTTCAGTGCTGGTAGAAGTGACGGCGGCCGGTCTCATTGTGTTTGAATTAGGGTGACCATATTTTGAAACCCCCAAACTGGGACCCTTTCGTGTAGCGGGTGTTCTTCACTCTGTTGGCGAGGGAGGGAGTGACTGAGAGAGCGTCCCCGTTATGCACAGTGCTTTTTTGTGTGTCGTTCAATAAGGTAGTGGAGTGAAATTATATACATCTAAGATAAAAACACAATGTTTTTATTTGCTTTATTTGGAGGAGCGGGGTACATTATAAATTGTATGTTATTATTATTTTAATTGTGGTGAAAACTGAGACAATTTGGTTGTGAATGTTAAAAACCAGGACATTTTAGTGTTTTAGTGTTTCAGTCCCAGACAAACGGGGACATCCGGTCAGCTATAGTTTAATGTAAACTGTGAATGATTTATTTTTTCGTCGTATTGGTTTTTTATATTGACCGAAATTTGAGGGAAAACATTACAATTTAATCAGAAAATAATTACAATGTTCTTTTATCATGAGCATATTGACAGGTTTCTTTTGTAGGTTTATTGTATAGCTTTTTGATAATTTCTAGGTTTATATCTAGTGTTTATTGTTTATCATTATGTAATTGTTTATCGCTAAAGTTCTGTTCATTTTTTTTGGTTTGTTATTTGTTGCTGGGTTTATTTTTAGTCTAAGTCTTGAGTAATGTGTACGCTAAAATATATACAGCACATATTCATTACATTTATATACTTTTAACACTAGAGAAAAATCAAGATCAAGAATTATTGTATTCATCTCACAGGTGCAATGCACACACACACACACACACACACACACACACACACACACACACACACACACACACACACACACACACACACACACACACACACACACACACACACACACACACAGATGCAGGAAGTGGTGACTAGAGAAATTCAGCCTCTACATATTCTCCCATCCCAGCGTCCTTCCTCCAGGGGCAGCCAGGAGCAGTGGGCATGCCTCACTTTGTTGGCGCCCGGGGACCAATTCCAGATAATGGATCCATTTCACTTTCCGGTCCTGACCACGACAGGAAAGTGTTCTCCATGGTTTTAATTTGAGTCCTTTTTTACGTGGGAGGGGACCCATGTGAGCACCAGGAGCACATGCAAACTCTGCACAGAAAAGGCCCCTAATCAAGATAACCCGCTCGAGCACAGTGCCAACAGCGCCGCAGGGGGGAATGGAACCCAGGACCTTCTTGCTGATGAGGCAGCACTGCAAGGTGGGAATTGAACCCCTGAATCGAACCCAGGACCTTCTCGCTGTGAAGCAGCAGTGCAAGACGGGAAACTAACCCATGTGTCGGACCCAGGACCTTCTTGCTGTGAGGCAGCAGTGCAAGGCGGGAATCAAACCCACGAATCGAACCCAGAACCTGCTCGCTGTGAGGCAGCAGTGCAAGACGGGAATTGAACCCATGAATTGGACCCAGGACCTTCGTGCTGTGATGCAGCAGCGCAAGGCGGGAATCGAACCCATGAATCGAACCCAGAACCTTCTCACTGACCCACATACACACACACACACACACACACACACACACACACACACACACACACACACACACACACACACACACACAGATGCAGGAAGTGGTGACTAGAGAAATTCAGCCTCTACATATTCTCCCATCCCAGCGTCCTTCCTCCAGGGGCAGCCAGGAGCAGTGGGCAGGCCTCACTTTGTTAGCGCCCGGGGACCAATTCCAGATGATGGATCCATTTCACTTTCCTGTCCTATCCACGACAGGAAAGTGTTCTCCGTGGTTTTAATTGGAGTCATTTTTTATGTTGGAGGAGACCCACGTGAGCACGTGGAGAGCATGTAAACTCCGCACAGAAAGGGCCCCTCATCGACATAACCCACTCGAGCACGGTGCCAACAGCGCCCAAGGCGGGAATGGAACCCAGGACCTTCTTGCTGTGAGGCAGAAGTGCAAGGCGGGAATCAAACCCTTGAATACAACCCAGGACCTTCTCGCTGTGATACAACAGTGCAAGGCGAGAATCAAAACCATGAATCAAACTCAGAACCTTTTAACGGTGATGCAGCAGTGCAAGGCAGGAACCCAACTCATGACCTTCTCTCTGTGATGCAGCAGTCCAAGGCGGGAGTCAAACTCATAAATCGAACCCAGGACATTCCTGCTGTGATGCAGCAGTGCAAGGTGGGAATATAACCCATGATTCGAACCCAGGACCTTCTCGCTTTGAGGCAGCAGTGCAAGGCAGTAATCGAACCCATGACCTTTTCTGCTGTGATGTGGCAGTGCAAGATGGGAATCAAAACCATGAATCAGACCCAGGACCTTCTTGCTGTGAGGCAGCAGTGCAAGGCGGGAATCAAGACCTTGAATCAAACTCAGAACCTTTTAACTGTGATGCAGCAGTGCAGGCAGGAATCTAACTCAGGACATTCGCTTTGTTACAACAGTGCAAGAAGGGAATCTAACCCATGATTCGAACCCAGGACCTTCTTGCTGTGAGGCATCAGTGCAAGGCAGGAATTTAACCAGGACCTTCTCGCTGTGATGCAGCAGTGCAAGGCGGGAATCAAACCCCTTAATTGAACCCCGGACCTTCTTGCTGTGAGGCAGCCGTTCAAGGCGGGATTCAAACCCATGAATCGAACCCAGGACCTTCTCGCTGTGATGCAGCAGTGCAAGGCGGGAATCAAACCCCTTAATTGAACCCGGGACCTTCTTGCTGTGAGGCAGCAGTGCAAGGTGGGAATCGAACCAATAAATCGAACCCAGGACCTTCTCGCTGTGATGCAGTAGTGCGAGGTGGGAATCAAACCCATGACCTTCTTGCTGTGAGGCAGCCGTTCAAGGCGGGAATTGAACTCAAGGATCGAACCCAGGAGCTTCTTGCTGTGAGGCAGCAGTGCAAGGCAGGAATTGAACCCATGAATCGGACCCAGGAGCTTCTCGCTGTGATGCAGCAGTGCAAGGCGGGAATCGAACCCATGATTCAAACCCAGGACCTTCTTGCTGTGAGGCAGCAGTGCAAGGTGGGAATCGAACCAATAAATCGAACCCGGGACCTTCTCGCTGTGATGCAGCAGTGCAAGGCGGGAATCGAACCCATTATAATTATGAAATAACACCTGCATTGAATATAGAATATACACCGTATGTGTGTGAGTTTAAAGCTGGGCGGTGTTGCTGTTTTGGGTTAAATGACGGCTCGGCCGTTCATGACCGTTCCACCCCCACCCCACGGGAGGAAATTAAAGGCAGCCCTGTTGTGGCGTCCCTCGGAACCACAGTAGTTATATTCACTCACCTGGAACTTCCGTTGGAGTCGGGGCCGTCTGAGGGTATGAAAGTCTGCGGTGATGGCATTATCATGGAAACTAAGCCCGGCGCTCCGAAGGGAGGGCCGGGCGTGAGGGACGTGTCGGGGACATTTATCACTGTGACACAGCGCACAACGTTCTTTTTATTTTTTTTGCTGATTGGGTGAATTAGCTGGGAACTCGTCTGCTTTCACTGGCAAACATCCTGTACGCGGTGTTTTTCGGTTTGTTTTTTTGTTGTGTTAATTAAGCAAGGGAGCCGCGTGGCGCCGCCAGCACACCCGGGAGGCCTATGCGTCAACACAAACAGAGTCTTCTGTTATTCCTCTCCTGTGCCCCAGAGGCGCACGACTCTGTGTTTTTTTTTGTGGTTTTGTGCCCGGGATAAGTCTTTAGAAAGCGTGTTCGCTTAAGTTTGTTGTTGTTTTAGTTCTCCTCGGACCCCAGTCGCCTCCAGTGGCCGAATGAAACAAGTGACGCTGTTTTATGTGGACTGGTTATTTATAGCGACCAAACGTGAAGAGTACAACATTTAAATTTGGTTCGAAAAATAATTATGATGTTAGATTTTTAATTTTACTTAAAATAAAAACTTCAAATATCACTTAAATATTGACAATTTCTTGCTTGTTTATGTTTTGTTTAATTATTTATTATTATGTTTAGGTTTATTTTATTGGTATTTTGTTACATTTTTATAGTTTATAATTATAATTTAATACTTATCATTAGGTTGTTATGTATAGCCACATTTTTAATGCTGCATTTTTTTGGGGGGTTTATTATTTATTGTGAGGGTTATTGTGGTTTCTTGTGAAATTGTAGTAGTTTTAAATAATCTGTCTATTTACCTGTCTATGAATTAGTTATCTTATAATGTTATAATCTTATATTCTGTTTTTACGATAACCTGTGCAAGGTTGTGAGATTTATGTTGTGAAACTACTGGACATCCCAGACATGTTGATATAAGGAAACTGCTGATATCAAGCTCTTCCATTGTTCTTCATTGCCATGACGTCAGCATTAAGATAACTTTTGGCTAGAAGTTAGTTTTGGATCGAGCTGTTTCCTTAGATATCATTGGGTCATGAAGAACAACAACGGCGTGGTGTTTGCTTTGGGTCTTCTTGGACGTTGAGGTTCTCGCATGGTAAAATCCCCTAATTCCTGGAATTATGGGTTTTCCAAGACGTCACCTGGATTTGGGAAAATGCTGGAAGCTAGCTCTTGTGTTGCAAGATCCAAATTGCAAGGCCTTACCAAAAAATCTTAGTCATCAGTTCCAGCCTGAATTCATCAGAACAAGCTTGGGTTTCAGCCTGAAAGTGAGAAAGATTAGTAGTGATGAAAGGTTAGACTCTTTTCCGGAATTCGGTTCTTGAGGTGTCACTCAGTAAAAAGAGTCGATTTTAGTTCGCATTTGGTGTAACTTGTGGTGAGCGAGGGAGGAATTCCTGAATCACGGACAAGAGTCAGAAGAGTGGTTCAGCTCTGAGTTGTGATTGCACATGTGATTAATGTGCATTCTCGCATTAACCATTTCATTCTGTCAAAAATATTTATTTTGGTGGAATGCAAAGTGTAAATCAGTTTCTATGCGATATGAATCACTCCAAACAGATAGACCTTTTTCTGCTTTGGACATGTAGTCCTCAATGTTGAGGGGAATATTTACTCACCAGCCCACTCTGTTGCCAAAGTGACTTTCATCTGTCATATAAAAGATTTGTTCACTATGAACGAATCGTTTGCGAGTCTTGCATCACTACGGCTAAGCTTGGGAAGCACTGGTCTACAGTGCGTCCAAACCGACAGAGAATGTTCTGGTTTCGACTGTTTTCTATGACGAACGTTTTTCCTGACGAGTTTGCATTCGTGTCCCCGGTGTTAACCCATGTATGATTGAGTTGTTTATTTCATTTTCTTTGTGTCAGGATGCCAAGCTGCGGGAGCTGCTGGACATGAGCACCCTGGTGGGGAAGATGGAGAACAGGATGCTGACCGTGGTGAGCGGACTTGACATGGTCAACATCACCTACCTCAACTTCATGGCATTCCAGGAGGAAATAGCAAAGGTAAATGCATTATTATTATTATTATTATTATTATTATTATTATTATTATTATTATTATTATTATTATTATTATCATTATCATTACCAGTAGTATTATTACACCTTACTAACCACTTTACTTACTAAAGCAGTTAATCAATTACACTATAAGTTATTTGTCAGATTAGTTAAAAATTAGCGATTATATAATATAGGAAAACATACAAGGGAATATATGCTAACAGAAAATGACAGTGAATATTTTCTAAACAGGTATGAAACACTCAAAGGTACCATAAAGGTACATGAGTAAAAAAAACATATATGATTACAGATATTAGATGATATATATGATTTATAATTACATGATTTAAAGAAATAAATACAAATATATCACAGCAATTACGGGGTGGAGGTTGATGTTACTTTTTCAGATGATAAATTTGATGATAAATTTTGAATGTATGCAACGGGTGGCAAATGCAAAGACACCATTTATTACAAGACTTTTCCTCTAATGAACAGTGTGGCTTCCCTGTGGGTTAATTATGTGGTGTGTTGCGTAGGACGTGAGATTCCACCCCAAACTGTGTGTGTGTGTGTGTGTTTGTGTGTGTAAGAGAGCGTGTATTTATTTCCTTTTGCACATATGTGTGTGCACGTATGTTGTGTGTACACCTCAACGTGTGTGTGTGTGTGTGTGTGTGTGTGTGTGTGCAGGAGTGGGCGGAGGAGCTGTTCAGCCTGGCGTCCAACCTCCTGGCCCAGAACATGTCCAGAGAGGCCTGCCTGGAGAAAGTGTAAGACAAATGATATATATCTAGATATAGATATACATATACATACAGTTCTTACATACATACATACGTACATGTGTAGATGCTCAAAAATAAGACATTTTGAATACTAAATAATCTTAAGGATTACCACTTCATAAGCAAAGTTGTTTAAGGTGTTGTTGGCTCTGTGCAGTTGCAGGTATGCAGATGACAGAGTCCTGAAGTCAATAAGAGGTTCATGCAGCCAGGCTGCAGCTACATATTGTCGAACTTTGTTCAGGGATCACACTGTTGTTTTCCTGGGGGAGTTTAAATTAAACATTTGGGAAGATTGATTTGGGAACGGTCTTTGTTGTATATTCAGTCATGTTTCACCTGAAACAGTTCACATACACTAAATACCACGATTAAGCTCAATTTGGGGGTTAGGGCAATAATGTGTGTGGCAGATTCGCCACCACACGCCACCCAAGTGGCGTGCTCAGGGACCTCCGGCACAGAGACATAGGCGACGGGGGGTTGATAACACCATTTTATTGTAGAGATGAGGCGAGGTGGAATCAGCCAGGAGCAGATGGAACATGTCATGACAGAGGGCTCCCATCCTGACTGAGTGTGTGGACGGGGTTTTTAAACCTCATGCTTGTTAGCCCAACCAAGAGATCAGGTGTGGCTACTTAAGCCACCCCATCCGCCACAGCGTTTATGGTGTTTACATGCGTTTGGAATAATGTGATTACTGAGAAACCAGAGCTCGCACGGCGAGTGGCGTAGTCGGGTTTGTACCTGCTCCGCCGCCTACGTCTACCATCCTCTCAAACACGTTCTCCAAAATGTGCCCGTTCGGGTTCTTGTGCCCGTCCAAATATCTCATGATAAATGTATCTCCCTCATCAAACTCCACATAAAAACACTCGTGTTTACCGGCGGTTATCATGGTGTTCAGTGTTTAATTGTTGTTAATCCAGGTAAGGTGTTTACATGACAGTTATGATATTCAGAGAATCGCCTTAGCCTACTTAACATTAACCTCAATGTGATTGGCTTATTCAAGTGCATGTCAACGCTCTGACTGATGTACAGTCTAGAAACAGGCTTGAGACCCATAAAATATCACGTTATGTAAAGGAAATAGTTGAGAAACACTGAGAGCCTCAGTAGCTTTATTCTAACACCCCTCCTCAGTTTACAGCCATACATGTAAGTACATGTAAAAGGACACACACACGCACACACACACACACACACACACACACACACACGCACACACGCAAGAATGGAATCAGAAGGACAAATGGGAGTTTCACACTTCCTCAGGGCAGCTGGAAAGGTCAGCAGACGGAGAGATGGAGAGAAAATAGAAGACGAGGGAAGACGGGTGCTATGTATATATATATATATATATATATATATATATATATATATATATATATATACACACACACACACACACACACACACACACATACACAATATTTCCCAGTTCAATATACTCATTATCTAGGGCGATCTTATATTTTCTGAAAGATTAAATATTTTAAGAATTCATATAAAACATATATACAATATATATAGACACATTATATCTTTCTTTATTTTATTATTTTTTCATTATATTTCATATTTTCGTTAAAAATAAAATGCAGTAGTCGCCCCACACACTTTAAACTTTCACTTTCACTTTCAATTCATTTCTGTACTGCTAATTCAACCTATTACGTGGATCTAAGTATGAGACAATGCAGAACGTACATTCATTAAAGGTGACTTATTATGCAAAACTCACTTTTTTGGTGTTTGTGCACATAGGTTTGGGTCTCTGCTGAGTCTACTAACACACAAACTGTGAAATAAGACAACACCGTCAGTTTATTGTGAGCTGTTTATTTCAGTGGTATAACATGTGGTGAAATAAGCCGTTGTCTCCACCTGGGACGTCACACACCTCAGTAGAGTTAGAACCACCCCCCATCTGAGTAACTCCATTCGCGGCTGGAGCGCACCCGGACCCGCTGGCATCCAAGCTTAGAGCTAAGGATGGGAAGTGCTCTGTTGTTGGCTTACAGACCAGCACAAATCTTTTAAAATAAAGAGGAGTTAATACCGACTGTCCGTGACAAAACTGCAGATGATGGAAAGTATTTGCTGTGTGTTTCTTTCTGTGTGTGTCCACAGTAGGCTGACTGTACTGTAGGCTGCGGCGCACGATCCGCATCGCGTTTCTCCAAATTATTGTATTTATTTTATTTTATGTTCTTATATTTCCGTAATAGAATGAAACAAAAAAGCCCCCAAGCCCTGCTGTATCCCACGCTGCTCCAAACACCGCGGTTGAAAGTCGGAACAAACTTTTAAATGAGGCCTTGTAGATCTAATTTGAGTGAAGATTCAGCAACTGGATTGCTTATTTCTCCTCTCAAATTTGTTCAGAAACAGATTTTGGTGGCCTGACTCGGTGAAATCAGTGCAAATACAACGGAATGCGGAGTAAGGCTCAAACCCCATTGGCTCAGAAATTGCAACCCCTCCTGGCTGCTTATTTACATTTAAAGCTACACACACTGAATCAGCCCATTTTAGAACACTATGGTTTTGAGGCCTGTTAGAATGGCTCAAATGCATCATCTGAGTGGTATTTTTAGTGAAAAACTTCAAAATCATGTATGGGGACTTCAGAGACCATAACTTTTTGAAAAAGAGCATAAAAGGTCACCTTCAAACCTGAGGATTTAAGTGACATCATAGGATAAGTTCCCCTTCTCTTACCACTAAATTCAATTCTAAATTAAAGTTTTACTATAAATACCTCCACTGGTAGTTATTTCACCTCTATAACCTCAGCGTCAGCCTGAGCATCAATAATTCCAGAATATTATTCTTCTGCTGCCAAGGTCGAGTCTATTCATCATCTGCAGTGCTGCTTAATGTGCCTTGAAAATGCTCCAAAATGGAATTTATGCCTGGACAGTTCTGGATTTTTATTTCTCTAATGTATAGTATAATGAAGAGAAAATGAAAGAAAAATTAAGATTTAGTTGTCGGTGAATCTTTTCTTGCGAGAAGTCTATTATTGAAAAACATATAACCTTTTTAGTTTTTTACCTTTACTACCTTTTTACTACATTCATTATTTAATTAAATGATAAATTATTATGTAACCTTTATTTAACCCGGTTGGATTTTTCATTGCAATTCTAAATACATTTTCCTATAATCTTCCTGTAATATTTCCTGGAGTATTTCCCTGAATTGTCCTGTCTTTCTATACACATTAGTAGTGTTTATTTAATATGTATTTTATTTATTTATTAATTTATACCATTTATGTATTTAACTTTTTTTGGAGTGTATTGCAGACATTTTGCAAATAATCTAAATTTAAAGATCCATTGTCAATCAGTCCATCAAACCACTCACACATCTATCCATCTGTCTGTCTGTCTGTCTGTCTGTCTATCTATCTATCTATCTCCTTGAGTGATTCCACAGACTACTAATCTATTTCCTATCTATCTTTCCCCAACACATTTATATGATTTAAACATTATTATGCATATAATGCATATGCTTATAGATAGGTACTTTTTTGAACCCAGAGGAAATTAAAGCATCACAGCGGGTCACATAAACAAAATAAAGTGACAGTAGAATAAAATAAAAATAGACATCTGAAACATTATTTTGGTGTAGGGTGGTGTGATGTAAGCAGCCACACCTGTCTTGGGTTGAGTTAATGGGGCCCATGATCAGGGGTGGCTGTGCACCTGTTGCTCATCAGAGCAGTCAATGTGCACGGGTTAAATCACCCATCCCCACACACTCATTGGGCGGGAGCTTTTGTTATGACACCATTCCACCTGCTCACAATGAGTTATATCTTGCCAATAAACTGGTTTGTCGTTGGTCATCATTGCCTGTCTCTGTTGGTGAGCCCCTCGAAAAGCCACTCGTGGTCTATGGCAGGAGAATTGCTAGAATTATATACAGCAAGAAGAACAGTCCAGTTTGGTTTTACATCCCCCAGCCCGACTCTCATCACCCCGATCGAGCTCGTCGGAGGACGAGTTTTCCAGTCTAATTGCGCCAGGCAGAAAACATGTTCTATAACGCTTCTTAGTGCAATGTAGTTGTAATAATCTCTTGCTAAAGGAGCTTCTCTGCTCTACCACAGTGTCATGTGGATGGGAGGGATTGTCCATGATGGCTAGGAGCTTGGTCCTCATCCTCCTGTTGACCACCTCATCTACAGTGTCCAGGTGACACAGAGAACAGAACCAGCTTTCCTAATAAGCTTGTTCAGTCTTCCGGTGTCACCTTCCTTGGTGCTGCTGCCCCCCCCCCCTCTACCCCCGAAGCATACCACCGTGTACAGTGCTGTGCTGGCCACCACAGACTGGTGAAATATGTTCAGCAGAGTCCTGTACACACCAAAGGAACCTGAGCCTCCTCCTGAAATAAAGCCGGCTCTGGCCCCTCTTGTACAGGACATCTCTTTTACCAGTCCAGTCCAGTTTATTTTCCAAGGGCACCCCGAGTACCACCTCCATGGCCTCTGCCTGGATGGAGACAGGAGGACCCCAGTCCCCCTAAAGTCCACTACCATCTCCCTTGTCGTACTTACAATTTGTTGAGTAGCGGGTGGTTCCATTTATGTGTGCCTGTGTGTGTGTGTGTGTGTGTGTGTGTGTGTGTGTGTGTGTGTGTGTGTGTGTGTGTGTGTGTGTGTGTGTGTGTGTGTGTGTGTGTGTGTGTGTGTGTGTGTGTGTGTGTGTGTGAGTGTGTGTGACGCAGTCCTCTGCCTTTCTCGACAACAGTAGGTCCATAAATCGGTCAGAGCATCGACCACAGCGCTTGCTTTCTAAATGTTAATGTGGAGCCATGACGCTCTGGATCGTTAATAACATAACTCACGGCTCAGCCTCCTCATCAGCAGCCGTTTGTTCTGGAACACATATAAACGTCCAATTGGCCACAGTCTCCTCGATCTTCTGAAAAAAACAACCACCACCAGACTTCACGGATCACCACACAACGTTCATACCAACCACAATGTAGCGTACAACCTCATTTATACGGCTGGAAACCGATTGTTATTGTATTCAACAAGACCTTAGTATATACAATTCTGTGAGAATATTCCATATATTCGGATAGATCAGGGGTCGGGAACCTATGGTTCGCGAGCCAATTATGGCTTTTTCGATGACGGTATATGACTCACAGACAATTTTGAGCTTTTTCATCACAATTATCAAGTAATAAATAATTATTCTGTGACATTTTAAAGTAAAACAGGTAAGAGAAATTACAATTTTGAAAATAAAATTCAAAATATAAATGTGGCGGACAAAGGGGCGTAGTCAAGCACTTTATGCGGCACGCAGGCCACAATCATATATATCACTGAGGATTATTATAATAATTGTGGATAATAATGATCCTCTTGGGCGCAGGAGGAATGGCGTTCCACTGCTGGGCCGCTTACGAGCCCGTGCGCCGATCCCCTCTGTGAGACAGAGAATCAATCAGAAAACTCCTTGCCTTGAGTTGGACTGATCAGCTGAACACAAGTGGACAGAAATGGAAAAAACTTCAGTATGTTTGTGACAAATAATCTCTTGAATTTAAACTTAAACTTGAACCTGAAGACCAGCTGATTCTTAAAACTTGGAACGAGCTTCCCGTCACATAGCACACAATGCAGCGTGTGAGTATTGCCGTATTGACCATGTTTGGCTCTACATATGCATGTGAGCAGTCTTTCTCGCATCTGAGAAACTTTAAGAGCAACTTACGCTCACGTTGAACTGATGGAAGCCTCAATGTCTGCATGAAGCTTAACCTCACTACGTATGAACCAGACTACAAGGCCATCAGTAAAATCATGCAGCACCAGACGTCCCATTAATGGTAAAAGGTATTTCATTTATCATTGGTTAGCTACAGTATAACAACAATATTATTAAGAAGAATAAAGAGAAATGTACTATATATAGCGCTTTTTTAAGTACTCAGAGATGTGTTGCACGTTAAAAATGTATGCCTTACTTAAAAATGCACGCATTAAGTTGCATTCAGTTTTATTAAATATTATATGGCTCACAAGGAAATACATTTAGAAATATTTGGCTTTTATGGCTCTCCCAGCCAAAAAGCTTCCTGACCCCTGGGATAGATATATAGATAGATAGATAGATGAGTGTTGGTAGATGACATGTGTGAGTGTTTTGATTGATTGATTGACAATGTCAATCAAAATGTCTGCAATACACTCCAAAAAAATGTAAATACATAAATGGTATAAATTAATAAATAAATGACATGAATATTAAATAAACACTAGACAGTTGTCTGTAGTATCACTCAAGGAGATAGATAGACAGACAGACAGATAGATAGATAGATAGATAGATAGATAGATAGATAGATAGATAGATAGATAGATGGATAGATAGATAGATAGATAGATAGATAGATAGATAGATAGATGGATAGATAGATAGATAGATAGATAGATAGATAGATAGATAGATAGATAGATAGATAGATAGATAGATAGATAGATGGACGGACGGATGGACAGATAGATAGACAGACAGATTGTTCAGGGCAATCGCAGGGTCTTCTGGTTCCTATGAAAAATGGAGCTCTCTTCCCCAAAGTCTCCATACATGGTCTTATTCCTGAAGAGCTGGATTTTGAGGGAACTTCAACTCTTCCAGAAACAAGCGGGCGTCTACAACGATCAAGACCCCATGTACCCGCCTGTACCCGCAGTCGGGATGATACCGGCAGTGACTGGGACTGAACCGTTGGTTGACCATTCCTGCTGTTGACCTCCCGTCAAGTTCCCCAAGGCTCGTCCACAGGCTTAGAGGTAGAGGGGGCACCGGGGTAGATCGGTTGACAGAGGGGTCGGTGCAGGTTGTGTTGGACATGAGAGAATGAATGTGGAGATACAGGGAGGAAGCAGAGGTAAACCTCCGACCTGGACAGAGTTCTCTCGATGCTACCTCACTTCCTCTACCAACAAATTTGCCGGCAAAGTGCCAGGGACCCAACGTCATCACCTGCAAGACCCAGTTGTGTTACCTCCAGAGGATTACCAGCCAGACAGAGAGACTGATAGTATGTCGGTCCCTGTGTCTTTTGGCCTTTGTCTTTAAAAAAAGGTCGACCAATCCAATTTACATGATAATAAAAAAAGTCCTTTAAATTGACTTGAATAATAAGTGACAGTGGAGCCCTAGAGTAAGCCATAGGAACTGCAATTACTGGCACGACAACTACGCTCCAGCTCACCTGCCTAAAGGAGAGTCCACAACGTTCCACAATTTTTTAAATTTTTTTAATTCAAACTCATATCCAAAAGGTGTAATATTACATGATTACGAATCCAATTTTCGTAGTTTTGTTTTTGTTTTTTGTTTGCAACAAAAAACAAAAACAGTGGGTGAAAGTGGGACATGACCTCTTTGGTTTAGAATTTCAATGGATGGAAGAAGCTGACAGACAGTGTGTGTGTTTGCTTGTGCGTGTGTGTGTGTGTGTGTGTGTATGTGTATGTGTGTGTGTGTGTGTGTGTGTGTGAGAGAGAGGGAGCATAAGAGAAAGAGACAGAGATACTGTTTCAGGAAACTTCAGCAGACCTTCTCACTTTCTTCCCGACCACAATTCCATCATTGCTTTTTTCTGTCCTTCCCTCTATCCCCCTTTGCTTCTCTGTTATCATTCCATCAATCCAGCCAAATCAGTAGATGAAAGTCCTTCTCAGCAAATTCTCCCTCCTAACAGAAAAAATAAATGAGTTCACATTTCCATCATGTTATATCTCATTTGACCACCGGGGAAGCACCGTGCATGTAGAAATCCACCACCACATTGGCCCCTGCTAACCATGATGGTGTCTGATGACTTTGCTGGTGGGGTGAGGGGGTGGGGGTTGGACACAGTAAAGGACATTGTAAAGTGGACACTGTAATGGATATAATTTTTAATTATTAGCTGACAGCCACTTAAAACCCCACCGTGTGCTGACCGTGACTCCTGTTGCAGGAGAAGTTATTTATAGCGCAGCGAACGCGCTCGGGGATTAGAAAACACAGTGATACGTACAGCACGAGAGCTGCAGGCATACCATCGCTCTGCTGCGCGCGTGCACGGGCCGCTAATCAGTCACGCTAGTGCACGTGAAAGTGCGCGTTGGCGTGAGAAAGCAAACGATGTGGTGCTTATAAATTACTTATAGCTGCATAGACACATGCAGACAGATGCGTTAAATAGGCTTACACATAAAATCCCCTCGCGTGTATCTATGCTCAGAAATCTGATAACAGTTAGTTTACCAAGCGCACACACCTGCACACACATGTGCAATAGCATCTGTAAATATTTGTGTATAATGTGCAATGATATTTTTATAAGGTGTAATAGTTTTTGGTACAGTGTACAACTATTAGCTTCTGATATGCCCCTTATTTTTATCACTTTGTTTTATCTTTTTATCTCTCGATTATTATTATTCATCTGTATGAGCAGGTGGGTGTGTGTGGGTGTGTGTGGGTGTGTGTGCATATGTGGAATGTTAAATGAGCCGTTTTAGGACCTGCACAGCAGATTTTGTTCTACAATGTGCAATGACACTTAAGGCATTCTATTCTATTCTACACACGCAGAGTTATCGATTGTTTTCCTGTGTAAGCGCTGTCTGACGCGTAATTTGTCTGTAATTTGCAGATACACCCGACTGAAGCTGCAGCTCAACCCCGAGGGACGAATCCCTGTGAAAAAGTAAAACTGTCTGTCTGTCCGTCTGACTGTCTGTCGGTCTGTCTGTCTATCTGTCTGTTTGTCTGTGTCTGTCTGTCTACTGCAGTGCTTCTCAGCCTCGGGGTACTCAAAAAGGGGGGTACTCAGCTGAAAAAAGATCTTAGATTGGGTACACTAATAAAACCACTGGTCTACTGTCTGTCTGTCCGTCCGTCTATCGCTCTGTATCCAGTGCACGTTGAGGGACCACTATCAGAGTTGTGGAGATGCTTCATAGTAATTTCTGTGTCTGATTCTGGTTCAGATTTCCCAGCTGACCCGCCTGTCAGAGCGAAGGAACGAAAGACGAGAGGTGGAGGGACGGATATAATCTAGATAGGAGAGTGAGAGAGGGAGAGGGAGAGCGAGAGAGAGAGAGAGAGAGAGAGAGCGAGAGAGAACATGAAACAAGAAAAAATGTGGCATTGTACAATAAACCTTAAAATGTACAATAAACAAAACTATCAAAACTTTGGCGGCGTACAATAAACCTTAAAACAGGAAGAAAATCATCAGAAAATTTGGCAGTGACCAACAAGCCTAAAAATTAACAATTCACAAAAAAAGTCGTGTAAAAATAAACAAGAAACAAGAAAAAAAATTGGCAGTGTACGATAAAACTAAAAAATATCAACAAACAATGAAGTGAATCTAAAAATAAGCAATAAAGAAGAAAATAAGTTGACAATAAATCCCAAAGAATTACAATGACAAATAAACCTCTTGATCAAAACAAACGCACACATACAGTATCCATGCAATTTATAGATATAGAGAGTTTGCCTTTGCGTTCAAAATCCTTCCTTCCTTCCTTCCCTCCCTCTCCCTCCCTCCGTCTGCCTCTCTGAACTCGTATGCTAATCCCTCAGCGGCGCTGCGGAGGGAAAGCAGCGGGTGTGGACACAGAGTTTAGGCAGGAAGACTTGTGGCGTTTTGGGAATTAACCTCCACGCTGGCAGGACGTGTCGGCTCCACAAATGTCAGCTTGACTCCGATGCCCCGCCGAGCCTCCACATCCCATTAGAAAACCAGGCTTTTGGACAGATGAAAAGGGGAAAACCAAACAGGAATGGGAGGCATCATGGATGTCGGTCAACACCATTCATGACATAGATCAAGGAATTCATCTTCAGGTCTCGGGAATTTTAATAGAAAAATCGTCCTTAGAACTGCAGTAAAATGGCTCGGGAACCAGGTATTCACATGCAGGGGAGTCCGTAGATATTGGAGCTAGCAAACGATTAGATTGGATTTTAAATCAGGAGGAGTCGCGGGTCACTCTGGCACAAAATACTTGTTTGTTGTTTGCAACTCGGTAACTGTGAACAGAAAGTAATTACCAAATTATTACTGAATATTATTGCAAGCATTTTTTGTTGTAACAATCACAAATAAACTCACAAATATGACTACAGCATAAATGCTGCCAGGGATACACTAAAAGACTTTAAAGACTTTCAAAAGACAGAATCAGGCATTCGATTTTGTTTTTCCCCCCCCCCCGGCAGTGCACTGGACTAGTCTGCGACTGTCCCGGTCTAGGAGTCTCAGACCTGGACTAGGCGTCTCAGACCTGGACTAGGCATCTCAGACCTGGACTAGGCGTCTCAGACCCGGACTAGACGTCTCAGACCTGGACTAGTCTGGGACCTTCCCAGACTAAGAGTCTCAGACCCGCACTAGGCATCTCAGACCTGGACTAGTCTGGGACTGTTCCGGACTAGGAGTCTCAGATCTGGACTAGGAGTCTCAGACCCAGACTAGGCGTCTCAGACCTGGACTAGGGGTTTCAGACCCAGACTAGGTGTCTCAGACCTGGACTAGTCTGGGACTGTCCCAAACTAGGAGTCTCAGACCTGGACTAGGAGTCTCAGACGCCAACTAGGCGTCTCAGACCTGGACTAGGAGTCTCAGACCCCGACTAGGCGTCTCAGACCTGGACTAGGAGTCTCAGACCAGGACCAGGCGTCTCAGACCTGGACTAGGAGTCTAAGACCTGGATTAGGAGTCTCCGACCCAGACTAGGCGTCTCAGACCTGGACTAGGCATCTCAGACCTGGACTAGTCTGGGACTGTCCCAGACTAAGAGTCTCAGACCTGGACTAGGCGTCTTAGACCCGGACTAGGCGTCTCAGACCTGGACTAGGAGTCTCAGACCCAGACTAGGTGTCTCAAACCTGGACTAGTCTGGGACTGTCCTAGACTAAGAGTCTCAGACCCAGACTAGGCGTCTCTGACCTGGACTAGTCTGGGACTGTTCCGGACTAGGACTCTCAGATCTGGACTAGGAGTCTCAGACCCGGACTAGACGTCTCAGACCTGGACTAGTCTGGGACTGTCCCAGACTAAGAGTCTCAGACCCGCACTAGGCATCTCAGACTTGGACTAGTCTGGGACTGTTCCGGACTAGGAGTCTCAGATCTGGACTAGGAGTCTCAGACCCAGACTACGCGTCTCAGACCTGGACTAGGGGTTTCAGACCCGGACCAGGCGTCTCAGACCTGGACTAGGAGTCTAAGACCTGGATTAGGAGTCTCAGACCCAGACTAGGCGTCTCAGACCTGGACTAGGCATCTCAGGCCTGGACTAGTCTGGGACTGTCCCAGACTAAGAGTCTCAGACCTGGACTAGGCGTCTCAGACCCGGACTAGGCGTCCTAAAATCCAAAGTCCTTTAGTGTGAACTAGGTAATATCTATGTAATTACTGAATTTCAAACCCTTAATCCTTAATTTAATGTTCCTCTGCAGCATCTTCAGGATGTTCTCTGCGGATCGGAAGCGAGTGGAGACGGCCCTGGAACACTGCAACCTCCCGTCTGGACGGGTGAGACGCCAACTATAACCGTGATGTGTCTTTGGTCTGTATTTTGTTTTTGTGTTTGGCCAGCCTGTAGTCTAACATCTCCCTTCTTTGTCATCATCAATCCTTTCATCCATTCAGTTCTTCTGTGTTCATTCACCCACTCCTCGCTCGTAATATCCTCTTAGATGTCTGCGTGGCTTCCCACTCATAACCGACTTTGTCTGGTGTTCTATTGATACAAATGAATCCAATGGGAGTAAAAGCTGTTTGTTTACCGTCTCCCAGATGGAGGAGGAGGAGGTGGAGGAGGAGGAGGAGAGGGGGACATTTCTCCTCCGCCGAGCTCCGACGTTCCTCCTGTCACGGCAAACAAAACAGACTCGGTCTGCGAGGAATAGTCTGAAGCAATTAGTATGCTGTCGAGGAGGCGAAAATCCGCTTTGGTACAGTCGCAAGAAAAGGGATGTAGAAGCAGGGAATTACAGAAACACACACAATAGAAGTAAAATAATAGATATATATGTGTGTGTGTGTGTGTGTGTGTGTGTGTGTGTGTGTGTGTGTGTGTGTGTGTGTGTGTGTGTGTGTGTGTGTGTGTGTATATATATATATATATATATATATATATATATATATATATATACACACACACATATATATATACAATATAATTCCCCAAAACAGCTAAATCCACAGCCATTCCTAATAAGAACAAGCTCGGGAGCACTGAGGTACAAATGCATCTCTCTATGAAGCTCTGCTGGGATTTGGCTGTTGTTGCAATGGGCAATTAATTACAGATAAACGATAGTGCCTCCGAAACACACACACACACACACACACACACGCACACGCACACACACACACACACGCACCAACACAGAGAAACACACACACACACAGTGATAACACACACACACACACCCACAAAGAGAAACACACACACACACACAATGATAACACACACACACACACACACACACACACACACACAAACAAAACACACACGCACATGCAATGAAACAAGGGCTCGGAACAAGGGCTTTTAGAATGACTCATTGAGTTTTGTTTGCCACCGACCTGCATCCATTCCTCCTCCTGATACGTCCTTCTGCACCTCCGCAACTTATCCCCCCCCCCCTTCTCTCTCTCTCTCTCTCTCTCTCTCTCATGCTCTCTCCTTCCCAGCAGTGTTTGGTTCTGCTCTGTTTGTGCCTGGCAGAGGGCTTTTGTCTACCACTGAGAGCACCGTGTCTCTATTTGTGGCGCTTGGCTCAGATAGCGCCACACAAGGCCCTTTGTGGGCTCTGTTTAAAAGGGAAATTCCTACAGAGAAATCCAACCTACTGCACTAAGCAATGACATTTAAAGGGGAATACCAACCATTTTCAGTGCCATTCTAAATTACCAAAATGATGTTGTGAATAGGACGACGTCCTACACCTCTCTGTATCTGAGAACATGGCAGTCAGGCGATTTGATGTAGCACAAACGGTTTGTTCGTAGCCGACTTTGGAGTCACTACAGCAAAAGAATCGCTTGTGACGCTTGTTTCGTTTGTGAACTTTATGCTTGTTTGAGGATAGAGCATTACTGTGCAGATAGAATTGTGCAATTAGAAAAACATTTCTAAATACACAAAAAATGCCTAATTAGAAAGAAATGCCAAATTTACAAAATACAGGTAGTCCTCACTTAACGACCTGCCTGTTTAACGACTGTTCGGACTTACGACCAGCTCTCTGACCAGTCTGTATTAATTGATAATTAATATCACCCACCACCTACCACATATACTATATATACTATATACACTATATACAGTATATACACTATATATACTATATAAACTGTATACATCTAATCTCATCACCATTGTCAGTCTTGTTCACACAGTCTGTCAGTATTCACTACCCTCGCGTTCGCAATGGCCGCGCCCCCTTACCGTGAAATAACACGGGTCCTGCTTATCGACCAATTCACAAACTACCTGGTTGTAGGAACGGAACTCAGTCGTTAAGTCGGGAATACCTGTAGCCAATTTTTAATAAGCTTAATAAAATATACAAAAAAGCCCCAAAAAATGAGTAAATAGCCAAATATACAAAACATTTCCAAATAAACATAATGCAATTCCTATGCAGAAGATAGCCTAAATATATTTACTGTGGTTTCTCCTTACATCATTCTACATCCACAGATATTTTTTAACGCTGAAAATGGGTGGAAATTACCTTTAAATATCATTGCTTATTGCAGTGGGTTGGACTTCTTTGCAGATTTGTTCTAGTTTTAATTCGTAAAAACCATGATGTCTCCAAAGCCCAATTTGGGATGTCCCTTCTGCTATGCCCTGTTTACTCTCATCGAAGGAGACCACCGTCCAGACATCTGGACCTTGCTTGTTTTTGACCCTTAGATGACTTGTTTATGTGTGTGTGTGTGTGTGTGTGTGTGTGTGTGTGTGTGTGTGTGTGTGTGTGTGTGTGTGTGTGTGTGTGTGTGTGTGTGACTGTGTGTGCTTGATGCTTTGCTGTCCCCTGCAGAACGACTCCATCCCCCAGGAGGACTTCACCCCAGATGTCTACAACATGTTCCTCAGCAACATCTGCCCCCGGCCGGAGCTCGACCACATCTTCTCTGAAGTGTAAGATCTCCTCTTCCCTGAAAAGCTGTCAGAAACCTCCAACAGGCTGCAGATGTTTCCCGCTGAGAAGAAGAGAGAGAGAGAGAGAGAGCGTGAGAGAGGGGGAGACAGGTCTTTTGATAAACAAAAGCCAGCCTTTAAAAAACAGCAACATGACAGTGATTAATTCCACTGTATACCAAGTGGTTTGTAACCATCTGTTGCTCTTTTTAAAAATAAATTAATAATCCGTCAGCGTGATCAATGGCTGCCTCCATCCTCCTCAGCACCATAAGCAGGGGTGGAAAGTAACTAGTTACAAAAGAAAGTACCTGACAGTACTTGTGTAGAGTGCTACCTGGCCCTGCATATTTGAAGACCATTGGGGAAAACAACAACGCATTGCTCTAGGAAGCAGTGGTGCGAACCCAAACCCAAACCCTCAAAGGGGAGCTATAATGATCCTTTTCACCAAGTTATAAAGGTCTCTGAGGTCCCCAGAACATATTTTTAAAGTTTGTTCTTCTGAAAATACCACTTAGATTATGTATTCTAGCCATTCTAACATGCCTCCAATCCACTTGTCTGAAAACGGGCTGTTTCAGTGGGAGGATCCACCCTCCCGAGGCCCCTCGTTCTGTGAGCCAATGGCATTTGAGCATGGCTTCCGGGTTTCGTTGTATATACTCCCTTAACTTTCACTGCTTTCACCTTATCAGTCCACCAAAATTAGTTTCTGGACAAATTTGAGGTAAGAAATAAACAATCCAGTTGCTGAATCTTCACTCACATTAGATCTACAAGGCTTCATTTAAAAGTGTGTTCCAACTTTCACGGCTGTGTCTCGAGGAGCTCTGTGCTGGGAGATTGGGGCTTTTCATTCAATTACGGACACGTCGGAAAATAAAATCAAACGTCCTACGGTTCTACGGTTTTGTTTGGATAAACACGGAGCGCATTGTGCACTGCAGCCTACAGTACAGTCAACACCCACACAGAAAGAAATACAACAGAATTTAATTGGAAATACTTACATTTCCCTCGTCTGCATTTTTGTGGTGGACGGTTGTTATTAATTAATCTTTCTTTTCAAAGATTTGCGCTGGTCTCTGCAGCCAACAGAGCACTTCCCATGATTAGCTCTTATCTTCACTACGAGGGGATCCGGTCGCTCCCCAGCTGTGGGTGGAGTTTTAGGACATTTCGAAAACAGACAGCTCACTAAAATTCACTGTGATGTCTTATTGCACAGTTTGTGTGTTTGTAGACCCATCAGAGACGCAAATGTAAGTGCACAAGCACTGAAAAGGTGAGTTGTGCATAATAGGTCCCCGGTGGCACTGCGCAGTGCATCGCACTGCTGCCCCACAGCAAGGGGGTCCTGGAGCCTTTTTGTGTGGAGTTTGCATGTTCTCCCCATGCTCACGTGGGGTTTCCTCCACCTACCATCAGTTAGGACCCCCACCAAAAACATGCACACATCATCGTCTGACCAGCGATGGACACTTGGTACCAGGTCCCCGGGCGTGTCCACGAATGCTGCCCACTGCTCCTGGCTGCCCACCCGGAGGAAGGACAAGCCAGGATGGGTCAAATGAAGAGGCCTCATTTCACTGGCCACCACCCCAAAAAGCATGTGCGTGTGTGTGTGTATGCATGTGTTGTAGTGTGGTGTGTTGCGTGACAATTTAAGATTCTTCTTCTTCTTCTTCTTCTTCTTCTTCTTCTTCTTCTTCTTTAAGTCATCATGCAACCTGAGACTAGATTAAGTCTGGGTTGCCAGCGACAACGGTGCTTTCCACAGGGATATCTCAGTCAGTTTTTGTGCTAATGAATGAAGAGATGCATGGGTGGAAAGCTCGGTATCTTGGCGTTCCCCAGGTGTACTGAAGTGTAGAGTTCTGAGCCTGAAGTGACCATTGAAAGAAAAGGGGAAAGATGTGTCAGGCTGCCATCTAGCCAGCCAAGATTTGCGGCACGACAAGATACAGTGTGTGTATATATATATATGAAGTGACCATTCTGACCATTCTCTCTCTCTCTCGCTCTCTCTCTCTCTCTCTCTCTCTCTCTCTCTCTCAGTTTTATCGAAAATTCCCATTTGTTAAGGATATTTCGCCTATTTCACCACCCTCCTACTTGAGTCGTTTTTTTAGTGAACTACTTACAGCATAAACTCTAACTTGAGTCATTTTTCTTATCGCAACTTCTATTTGTACTCAAATAAATCATCTGTGTTGTCAGAATGAGAATGATAATCTCTCTTGTTACCACTCATGTTACGACAATGTTATCACAGTGTTATCACAAACTGAAGACTATATATAAAAGAACCCTGCACTGACCCAAATAGATAAACATACAT
>NC_137189.1:8356940-8369440 GCF_960531495.2 Zeus faber
CCAAAAAAGTGAAAAAAAAATCAAAGACAATTTTTTATACTTTAGATTCTTCAAAGTCGCTGGCCTTTTGCCTTGATGACAGCTTTGCACAGTCTTGGCGTTCTCAAGTCTCTCAAGCAGCTTTGTGAGGTTGAGGTTGCTCCTCCTGGACGGCTCGTCGACGCCTTGAAGGAGTTCCCACGCACGGTGAGCACTCGTTGGTCCAACTCACCCCAAACCATCTCAGTTGGGATTAGGTGGCCTGGTCCTCTGATGCAGCGCTCAATCACTCTCCTTCCTGGTCAAACAGCGCTGCCACAGCCCGTAAGGCGTGTTTTTGGTCATTGTCCTGCTGAAAAATAAATGATGGTGTATGCAGTGTGCCTTGAATCCTATCCTGGCGATAGTGTCACCAGCCGAACCCCACCCCCATCACACTCCTCCTCCATGCCTCACAGAGAGGCAACCACACTTGCAGAGATCATCCCTTCACCTTCTCTGCGTTGGACACCTCGGTTGGAGCCAAAAGTCTCAAATTTGGGCTCCTCCTCATTTGCTCCGGTTCAATGTCCATGGCGTGGGTTTTTCTTGGCCCAAGCGGGTCTCTCCTTCTTCTTGTTCTCTTTCGGTCGTGGTCGTGGAGACCATGACAGCCTGATTCACACAGCCTCCTCTGAACAGTGGATGTTCTTATAATATTTATCACACTTCATGTTCCGCAAGTGCTGTATCCAAATGACAACAGGGGCATCTACACCCAACAAGATGATTGTCAGTCGCCCCAATCTAGTGGCCGGGGCAACTGGGCAACTGGTTTTTGCCAAGGCCTGTTAATATACAGTATATACACAGTTTATTCTATATATACTGTATATATCCAGTACAGTATACTGTGTGTATACATGACAATATATAACAATAACTATATATATATACAGTATATAGCACTTCAGAGATTTGGCTAAGGGGAGAATGCCAGTCTCTCTCTCTCTCTCTCTCTCACCACTTTCTTCCTTCTTACTTCTTTCCGTCCTGTGCCACTGGTCCTTCAGCTCTTCAGACAAGCCTTTCTCCGTCGTAGCAGCTGAATACTGTGTGGCCTGAACAGGTTGGCTGCCGAGCGGCGGGTGTCTTTTCACTGAGGATCAATTTCACGCTCAGATCGTCATTTAAAAAAATTCTCACTTTTTGTTTTTGTCCAAAGAATACAAATAAATATAAAAAGTAATATGTGGATATTTATTTGTGTATTTTTTTCAGGGTTAGAAAAAAAGACAAATACCTCCAAAAATGCCTACATATAAAATGTTTAATCTATTTTTTTTGTTACATGTTTCTCATTTTCATTTGAAAAAATGTTAATTACTATTTTTACTTTATTTTTTTATTTTTACGCTAGGGGGGTGGGTGTTTTCGGGTCGGCAGCTTGTGGTGCTGATGCCCATGGAGGCCAAACCAGGCGTGGGTCCTGTTCCCAGCAGATGGGTTGCGCTGGGGGTCCTGCAGGGTCCAACAGGGGGCACCGCCGAGCTCTGATGTCACCGACACGAGCCTCCGATCCGTTAATTAGTCGTGCAACTCTGCAGAGGGCGGCGCTGCATTAATTTGCATAAGCTGGCCGCAGGGATTCACTGCAGCCGGCGAGCTAGCACTTAGCATATTTTGCGTGTGTGTGTGTGTGTGTGTGTGTGTGTACATTCGTGTAGAGTGTGTGTGTTCACGTGTGTGAGGATAAAGACGGATTATAAGAGGATTTTTCCTGCTCCTCAATACTTTTAGTCGGGTTGTACGAAATTCAAATTATCGTTTTGCTGAATGTGTGTGTGTGTGTGTGTGTGTGTGTGTGTGTGTGTGTGTGTGTGTGGTTTGAGCTTGTTCTTCATTTGGAAAGAGGGGATTTATACGCCGTTCTTTCAATAAACGCAGAATGCTGAAGCAGCAAATACCACACTGAGGGTACTGGTGAATTAGGTTATTGTTATTTTAGGTTATTGTTATATTTGAGTGTATTGTTATTTATAAATGTTGTATTTTATTGTAATAAACTGGTTATTTTCACTCTTTTAGAATTAATTGTAAATGAATCATTAACACTAACAGTAGAGGTTAGTGGGAACAAAGTCGGATTCTTTTTAGAAGAAATTAGGCATTAGCCTTTTTTCATGGATATAAAAAATGGAAATGGGTTTTGATTTGGTTTATCACTTTTTTCTCATTTAAGTCCATTCTATTTATTTAATCTCTCCTTTCTCATTGTTTTGTTATTTACTCTCTCTGTGAAAAGAATCTGGTATGAATGGAAATCCGACCTTTTAGAGATTCTTTCCCCATTTCAATTGAGAGTTTGCATCTGTTTTTATTCGTAATTCTGAAGCATCGAAGGAGTCCTTTTTCTTTCTCCTTCACGCATTATTAAACTAATAGATATTTCAATAATCCCTGTGACAAAATGTATACAATTATAACTGTCCTAATCCCCACCCAAGGACAAAGAATGGTGATAACACAATTTTTAAATAACACAACTTTTTTTTTAATCACATTTTTTTTCATTATTATTACCCTTACCAATCTTTGATATCATCACAACAGATGGTGACAAGGAACAACCATTTGAGTTATTTTATATCTAATTATAGGGACTTTATTTCACTTCATACTTCATTTATGACCTTCATTTAACATTCAACATTGGGATTTCTCAGCGAGCTATATTATAATTCTAACAATATTTAGACTATTTTAGTCATATTTTTCACTATTTTATCAGGAAAATGAGTTTAACTGGACGTGATAAGTGAGCAAATAAAAGCCAGAGGAGATGAGGGGATGACGGGTGAAGGAGGGACTTATGAATGAATATCGAATTATGAATTCGAGCACCTGCCATAAAAAAACATTCCCCACCGGGGATCACTGCATCCGATTACTTGAGATTATATTAAACAAGATCGCATCAAGTTACATTACATGTTATAGAACACATAACATTGCTTTGAGTAGCACTTGACTGTCCCCTCAGGAAAAAAGCAGCATAGATAGATACAGATACAGATACAGATAGATAGAACATACAGATAGATAGGGTACATGGATTTCTGGATGGATGGATGGATAGATAGATAGATTGACAGACAAACAGACAGACAGACAGACAGGCAGGCAGACAGACAGACAGAGAGACAGACAGACAGACCGAAAGACAGAGAGACGGATAGATGGATAGATGAGTGTTGGATAGAGGACATGTGTGAGTGTTTTGATTGATTGATTGACAATGTCAATCAAAATGTCTGCAATACACTCCAAAAAAATGTAAATACATAAATGGTATAAATTAATAAATAAATGACATGAATATTAAATAAACACTAGACAGTAGTCTGTAGTATCACTCAAGGAGATAGATAGACAGACAGACAGATAGATAGATAGATAGATAGATAGATAGATAGATAGATAGATAGATAGATAGATAGATAGATAGATAGATAGATAGATAGAAAGATAGATAGATAGATAGATAGATAGATAGATAGATAGATAGATAGATAGACAGACAGACACATAGATAGATAGATAGATAGATAGATAGATAGATAGATAGATAGATAGATAGATAGATAGATAGATAGATAGATAGGCAGATAGATAGATAGATAGATAGATGGATAGATAGATAGATAGATAGATAGATAGATAGATAGATAGATAGATAGATAGATAGATAGATAGATAGATAGATAGATAGATAGATAGATAGATAGATAGATAGATAGATAGATAGATAGATAGATAGATAGATAGATAGATAGATAGGGTAGAAGTATTCGCGGCCTACATCTGACCAGTAGTTATCCGGGAGCCAAACAGTGCGTTCTCAGAGAACGTTTATTTTAACAATCAAATCCATTCTCATACATAACAGTGATAAAACAAAAAAAAGGTTCGTTGAAAATAACCTTATATCTATGGAACTTTTGCGTAACATTGGTTACGGTATTTAGTAAGCGCTGTCTGAAGGGCGCAGTGTTTTGAATGTAGCCTAACGACTCACGCCAGCACTGATAAAACTAACAATTACAGGAACATATTAATATTGACTCACCTCATGAGAAGACTGATGAGACGACAGTCTCAAGCGAAGATCTGGCTCAACATTCAGTTCATTCCTGTATTTCGTCTTCAATGCCACAAGCGCCGAAAAGCCAGTCTCACAGACATACTTCATCGGGAAAGGCATCAGAAATCGCACAGCTCTGTCGGACAGATCGGGATACTCAGAAGCAACATGAAGCCAAAAGTTTGTCAGGTACTCCTGTGAGAAAGCCAGTTTCAATGCGCGGTCGCAGGAGAGATCCAGTAGATTGTCCTTCTCTTTTGCGCTCAGGCCTGTGAGGGTCTCGTCACTGCCTGGCGAAGGGGTTTTCAATCCAGCTGCGGTGCACCTCTGGGATGAGCAAGATTTCACGCAGCTTGGTCCTCAAACCCTGCAGGTGCTCTTTGACATGATTGATCACGGTGATGGGAAGCAGATTGTCAAACATGATAACTGATTTTCCTCGGAGACTGAGGTTAAGTCCATTTAAGTGGCTCAAAATGTCGACCAGGTATCCCAATTTAGCTAGCCACTCGAAATCACTGAAGCGATGTTCGAGTTCAAACTTTGTGTCGAGAAAAAACACCCTCACCTCATCACACAATTCAACAAGTGGCATCAGTACCTTCCCCCTTGACAACCACCGGACTTCGATGTGTAACAGAAGCTGCTTATGGTCACTGCCCATCTCGTCCCCAAAAACGTGAAACAAAGGTGATTGCAATCGGTGGCTTTTGATGAAGATGACTCTGACCGCCTCATCTAGAACAGTCTTAAGATCTGCAGCATTTTCTCTATGGCCAGCGCTGCTCTGTGTATACTGCAGTGGACAGATGCTACGAGTGGAGCCGCAGCTTTCACCGGGGGTGATGACTCCAGTGTGCTGGTCCAGCATCGCACGGGCCCCATCAGTCACTCCCACACATTTGGACCAATCAATCCTGTTTGGAACGCTATGAACGCGTTCAGAATGTCGAAAAAGGCCTCAGCAGTTGAATGTGTCGGTAAAGATTTGCAAAACAGGAACTCTTCTTGTATCTCTGCATTGTTTTCACACCTTACATAGGCAAGCAGCTTTGACAGATTTGTGATGTCTGACGATTCATCCGGTTGGACGGCATAAAAACGTCCCTCTCGTTCGCTCGTTATCAGCTGTTCTGACACATTCTCAGCCATCTTGTCAATCCTGCGTCTGCCTGAGTTTTCAGACAATGAGATGAGGTTGATTGGCTTGCACGCCTTCTCTCCCGACATCACCCCCACGATCACTTTTGTGGCAGGAAGAATTCAATTTCCCCTGATTGTGTGTGGCTTACCAAGCTTGGCTATGAGTCAGGCGACCCGATAGGACGCTTCCGCTGCCTTTGCGTTCTCGGTGCCCACACTTGAGGTTTCAATGACTTTCTTCTTCCTCTGATACTCCTTGAGTTTATTATCATAAAATTCAAGTGGCTTGGACATCTTCTGTTGGTGCTTTGCCTCGAGGTGACGCCGCAGTTTACATAGCTTCAGAGCTTTGTTTGATAAAATCTTGGAACACACCACACACAGCGGTAACAGTTTTGGGGCCTGTCCAAAAAAATCACAACGATAAATATTCAACGCTATACTTTCTCCGAACCTTTCTTTTTTGTTTGAGAGGAGGGACAGTCCCGCCTCCGATGTCCCGCCGGGACTTTGCTTGTGGATGATGTACCAATGGCTTCTTTCCTTTTCAGTGTGCCTGATGCTAACCAACTATCCATTTTGATTATCTCCTCAAGTTCAAAAACGCACGTCGATCGTGGTCCGGCTTGGTATACCCTACCATAAGTTCATATCAGTGATGATGCATTTTTGGAGATTTAAAAGAAAATATACCATGAATAATCTTTTTTTTTAAAAACGTTTTTGTAATTAATAATTTTGTATTTATTTTGTCAATAAAATCGATCTGTTTTGCCCATGATGATTTCAAGATTCAAGAGGATTATTCGTCACATACATACTTTCATACATATATGCAGTGAAATGTCAATGCAACGCACCCGGTGATTACACACAATTTCTACTTGACCAACTAGCTGATTCCTAAAACGTAATGCAGTAAGTCGAATACTATAGAATAATATCAAAATATATAGAATAAAATAAAATAAAATGAAATAGAATTGATAAAGGGAATAAGCTTATGTATATGAGATAGACTTATGTATATGGGATAGGCTATTTATGTATATAGAGATTATGTGCATTAAATGTGATGTGAATAAAGGGAGGTAGTGTTTGTGAGATATACAACACAGTATACAACAGTATGGCGCAGCAATACGGTAACACCGAACAACCCAGAACAGTGACACAGTATGCGGTACAGTATGCTACATACAGTACAGTATTACAGTAAGGTAGTGGAGCCTATGTGTGTGTCTCAGTGGACCCCTGGTGAGGTCAGCATTGACAGTTCTTATGGCTTGCGGGAGAGTCTCTCTTCTCGCTGTGTGACTGCGGAGGCGCTTGCCTGACCGCAGCAGCTGGAACAGTCCGTTGTTGGGGTGATGAGGACCCTTCATGATCCTGCAGGCTCTGCTACTACACCTCCTGGTGTATAAGTCCTGCAGGGAGGGGAGGGTAGTTCCAGTGGTACGTTCAGCTGAACGTACCACCCTCAGGTCCTGCCTGTGCTGAGCAGTACAGTTCCCAAACCAGGCAGTGATGTTGCCTGTCAGGATGCTCTCCACTGCTCCACAGTAGAAGGACTTGAGGAGCCTCACTGAGACCTGGAATTTCCTCAGCTGCCTGAGGTGGTAGAGACGCTGCCTCGCCTTTCTCACCAGAGTGTCTGTTTGTAAAGTCCATGTTAAGTCCTCTGTGATGTGGACTCCCAGGTACTTGAAGCTGCTCACCCTGTCGACAGAAATCCCATTAATCACCAAGGGCGCGTGTGTCCTGATTGTGATCCTCGCCTTAAGTCCACAATCAGCTCCTTAGTTTTGCTGACATTCAGGTGGAGGCTGTTGTCCTGGCACCAGAGTGACAGGTCAGCCACCTCCTCGCGGTAGGCCTTCTCATCGCAGTCAGTGATCAGGCCCACGACCACGGTGTCGTCAGCAAACTTGATGATGGTGTTGGAGCTGGACCTGGCCACACAGTCATGTGTGTACAGGGAGTACAGTAGGGGGCTGAGGACACAGCCCTGGGGGGATCCTGTGTTCAGAGTGAGGGAGCTGGACATGTGCTTCCCCACCCTGACCACCTGGATGAGAGGAAGTCCTCCTTCAGCTTGACAGCCAGTCTGGAGGGGACTATGGTATTGAAAGCTGAACTATAATCGATAAACAGCAATCTCACATAGGCCCCCTTCCGGCCATCCAGGTGCGTGAGCGTGGTGTGCAGTACCTGGGAGACCGCGTCATCCGTGGATCCGTTTCATGATTCATCCGAGCATTCGATGAGCACAGGTGAAATCACCAGTCTCCACACAAGTTCAGGGAGAGCCTTTGTCAGGACAAAAGTCCATCTGCTCCCGGCTTGTTACATCTTGCCACTTTCTACTCTACAATAAGCTGGTGTGTTTTTTCGATCACTGCCTGTGTCTCTGTGTGGACGAGCACCTAAAAAAGCCACTAAGGTGGGATGTGGCAGGCGGAACTGCTACGGATAGGTAGATGGATGGATGGATGGATGGATGGATGGATAGATAATTAAAAATGGCAATGCAAAATGGCAATACACCTAGAAATGAACAATGAAAAATAGATAAGTAGATCCAACGTCGGCGTGCTACATGCTAACAGATGCAGCTTGTGTTGCTGTAGGTCAGATTTCTGTGGAGGGCTTCTCCAGGTACCTGAGCGGGGAGGAGAACAGCGTCATCCCCCCGGAGAAGCTGGACCAGAGCGAGGACATGATGCTGCCGCTGTCCAACTATTTCATCAACTCCTCGCACAACACATATCTCACAGGTAACCACATATACACAGCATAAATATCAACAATATGTGCAGTTTAACAATATGTCTCTCTATCTCAGTTCAATTTCCGTTTAAAGGGTTTATTGTTGTTATAAATTATATACAGAAACAAATGAAGTTGACATAAAATAAAAAACCGAAACCTTTTAATTAAAAACTAAGTATTTTTATTTGGAAATTTTTTTTTTATATAGAATATATATAAATATTGTATATATTTATAATAATGATATACTGTATATATACATATATAATAATATATAATATATGTGCAGATAAGTGAAGACAATGTAAAAATAGAAAAATGTAGATCTATAAAAACAATGAAGGATGGATAGTCTACTTCTGTCTCTCTCTGTCTGTCTCTCTCCCACTCTCTCTGTCTCTCTCCCTCTCTCTCTGTCTCTCTCTCTCTCTCTCTCTCTCTGTCAATTCAATTCAGCTTTATTGGCATGACAATACAACAGTATTGCCAAAGCAAAGCTAGAAGGCAGATAGCACTCAACAGGAACACTAGATACAATAACAACAGATTAACCCCATAATAATAACAGTAATAACATTGATAATCAGTATTATTTAACCCCACCACCACAACAACAGTAATAATATGAATAATTACAATAAAAGTAAAAAGTAAGTAAAAAATAAACCTCTCTCTCTACCTCTCCCTCTGTCTCTCTACCTCTCTCTGTCCGTCTCTCTCTCTCTGTCCCTATCTCTCTAACTCTGTCTGTCTGTCTGTCTGTCTCTCTCTCCCTGTCTCCCCCTCTCTCCCTTTCTCTCTTCATGTCTTTCCTTCTCTCACTCTTGTCTCTCTACCCCTCTCTGTCTCTCTCTCTCTCTTTCTCTGTCTGTCTGTCTGCCTGCCTGTCTCTCTCTCTCTCTCTGTCTGTCTCTCGACCTGTCTCTCTCTCTCTCTCTCTCTCTCTCGCCCACTCTGAGTCATTTCTTCACCCTGGTCATGGTTGTAGAACGCACACAGATCGTTGGTTTATTCATTTCATGGAGATAATGATTCACACACAGGTTCAAACCCGCTGCACTGTTTTAATTCACCAGATACACCTGTCTCCACCCCTCTCTCTCTCTCTCTCTCTCTCTCTCTTCCTCTGTCTGGTTGGTGGATGGTCGGTTTGTTTACCTTGTGGAGACAACGGTTCACACACAGGCTCTAACAGGCTGCACGGTTTTAATACATCAATACACGTGGGGGCAGGTCAGTCAAACAAGGCCCCGGTAAAAAGGTTGTCCAATCAAGTCCTGAACGGAGACACTCGCCTCCTTGATATTCATGAGCTTAAATATTACATTTAAAGTCGGTGCAGAGTCACAGCAGGTCTGTGGTTTTCCGTGTATCTCCCGCCCTTACCCGTGGCGATGTTATAATAACATTAAAACATCATAACAACACCAGGATTGAGATTCTGCCATCGGTCCAATGAATTCCTCTCCTTACGGGGACTTTAAAATTTGTATTTTAAAGATGATAATGACTGAAGGTAGAGTCGCACCGGAGCCGGGCGTCGACCGCTGCAGGGGGCGGAGCTACAACCTTGCGGCGACGAGGAAAGTCGAGCAGACGTCAACTTTATGCAATTGAGCAGTGCCGGACGACAGCCAATAGGAGGGACAGAATAGAATAATGTGTTATTAATCATCCAGCCAAATTTGAATAATTAAAAAAATAATAATCTGCTGAACATTATATGGGGGGTGGATCAAACTTGGACCACAACATATCTGGACTTCCTCAAATACAACGATGTGTCTGTCGGTTCGGCGGTTTTTGTGCACAAGGCAATTTCGGCCCGAAAAATGGCAACGAGAAAATTATAAAATTCAAACAAAAACAATAGGGTTCCTGCCTGGACTAATAATAATAATAATAATAATAATAATAATAATAATAATAATAATAATAATGATAACAATAATAATAATAATAATAACAATTTAAAAAAAAAAGAAAATAATAATAATAATAATAATAGTGCAATATTAGTATTGATGTTACTATTATTATAATGCCAAAATAAGTTAGCTCACTAGTTAGAAGAGTGCTAATACATGTTAGTTTCTGTTTATAGATACAGTATAGTACATGTATTTTATTTCACTCTATTTTTTATCTTTTTATGCACTTTTCTGTCAAGTTCTTCTGCTATAATACATTATTTATCTTATAGCAGTATTCTTCCCAGGAGATAAAGACTGTTATCTTTATTTTTTTAATTCAATTTTTGCAAGTCCTTTTTTAGAAAATAAACAAATAAATAAACATAGTTTGATGTAATCTGGTCTTCCGTGCACAGGATGATGTTTTATAAAGTACATTTTTCCAAATGTTTGGGATGTGGTCCTCTCCTGCTTCACTGAGCACACAAAGATACTCGTCAGAGGTCCAGAAAGTGTTTCAAGACATTCAGAACTGCCGTGGGAAATGAATAAAGACAGGCGAAAGAGAGAGAGAGAGAGAGAGCGAGAGAGAGATACGGAACAGCGCTAACCCCCCAAAGTGTGACGTCACATCTCCGCAGGGCTCCCCGCCGCGTCGCAGGAGGAACGTTAGCGCTAACGCTGATAGGAGGAGTTAATGGCTAACGCTGATGGTGATGATGAGTATTTTACTCATCGGCTGATAAGAAACAATCTGTTCATGACTGTCTTCACCCAATGCACGTCGCTAATGAGCTAATTAGCTAATGTGGCTAATAACAAGCTTTTTGGAGAAGTAGGAGGGAAGGATTCTGCTGGCGCTGAGAGACAGACAGACAACAGACAGACTGATCTACAGACAGACAGACAGATAGTCAGACTGATCTACAGACAGGCTGACTACTCTACTGACAGACAGACAGACTGACTGGTCTACAGACAGACGGACAGACTGATTTATAGACAGATAGACATACAGACAGACAGACAGACTTACGACTCTACAGACAGACAGATTGATCTACAGACAGACAGACAAAGAGACAGACAGATTCACAGATTGACAGACTAACATGGAGACCGACCGACCGACAGATTTACAGACTAATCGACTGATTGACACTGAGACAGGACAGACCAATCGACAGACAGATTGACTGAGCGACAGACTGACAAACAGCTTCAGAAAGACAGACTTGCAAAGAGACAGACTGACAAATGGACAGTTGGACGGACGGCGAGGTAGACCGGAAGACATTCAGACAGACAGACCAGTGGACATATTCTCTCATGGTTTGTTTCTGTTTCTGTATGTGTCTGTGTTCCCGTCTGTCCTTGTACTTCCTGCCTGTCCTTGTTCTTCTTGCCTGTCCTTGTACTTCCTGTCTGTCCTTGCACTTCCTGTCTGTCCCGGGGCGGTGTGCGGTCGCAGCCGGCCAGCTGGCGGGGAACTCGTCGGTGGAGATGTACAAGCAGGTGCTGCTGTCCGGTTGCCGCTGCATCGAGCTGGACTGCTGGAAGGGAAGAACCACGGAGGAGGAGCCGGTCATCACCCACGGCTTCACCATGACCTCCGAGGTCTCCTTCAAGGTGACAGAGGGAGCTTTTCTCTGGTTTTCGGGAGGTTTCGGACAGGTCTTTGGAAGGTTTACGGAGGTGTTTGTAGGTTTTCTGGAGGTTTCTGTAGGCTGTTGTAGGTTTACCTGGGCGTTTGGGAGCTTTTCTGTGGATTTCGGGAGGTTTTCTGAGGTTTTGACAAGGTTTCTTTTTTGGTTTTTGGAGGCTTTTGTAAGTTTTTCAGAGATTTTTCTAGGTGTTTGGGAGTCTTCCTTAGGTTTTCCGGAGCCTTTTGTCGGTTTTCTTTGGTGTTTGAGGGTTATGTTTTATGAGGTTTTCAGGAGATTTTCGGTCAGATTTTGGATGATTTTCTGGAGGATTTTGAAGGTTTCCGGGAGGTTTACTGTGGTTCTTTCAGTTTGAAAATGTAGCTTATTGCGATGAAATCAGATGCTATTCTGGCTGGAACTGATGATTTCGATTGATTAGTGCAGCCTTCCAATTTTGATCTTGAGACACAATTTGTCACGGCACACCTGGCAAGCTCTCATGACAGTGGTCGGAAAACACTGAATTAGGCACCTGTGATGCAAGACTTGCGAATGATTCTGTCGTAGTGAACAACTCTTTTAAATGACTTGGGAGTTTGGAGTCACTCCGGCAGTGAATGAACCTTTGGCTCAAAGATAAAAAATGATTCTCCGAAGAATTCCATTTACAACTCGGAGCCAAACCGGCTCTTCTGACTCTCGTTCATCATTCAGGAATTCCTTCCTCACTCACCGTGCATTACACCAACTGAATAAACCGAATGAATAGTCTGAAAATTGAGTGAATCAGATAAAGGAGTTGAATCTTTCATATCAGACACGTCATTGTTTCGTGCTGCAATAATAAACCAACCACGGCTGTTCACCTTTTTCTCTTATTTAGTTGTGATTGGATTATCATAAAGTGAAAATATACATGGGGGT